>NC_084974.1:28871189-29122482 GCF_963691925.1 Scomber scombrus | reverse complement strand
GACACTCCCTGACGGACAGGTACTGACTGTCTTATATCTATTCTTAGCTGTATGTACAGTGCCGTCCTCCCTACAGTATAAACCTTAGCCCATGGAACACATACATTTTTAAATAATACTTACTTATGTTAGATATTCTCCTATGTTAGTCACCAGAAAATGAATGTATGAAGCCTCACACACATACTAAACAGCCTCAAATTCATACCTGTTACACCTGTTCTACCTGTTAGTCAAAGAAAGGCTCCCAAGTACTAGTATGTGTTTTTCTAAGATGATGTCTAGGTACAATCAAGTAATTAAATGTAAGCCCAGTCCAGCATTAACTGGCAAATCAAAAATTAAATAAATCAATTCTAGTGCATATTTTTTCCTTTTAAGTACTGAGGGGGGAAAAAAAAAATCCACCTCATGCATGAATATTACAGGGTTTCTTATTCATTATTGAAAAACAATACTTCTTAAATATTTTATATGCAGTAATAATTCAGCTAAATATTTAGCAACAGTTGTTGGTTACTGTGAGGTATTAACCCGATGTGTAACCACACTGTCATAGACCATCATTTTCTCCTTGTCTAGTGATAGAAAGTGTGAATCCAAGGGCATTTAATTGTGCAGACACCTCAGTGATACTTTATTTAAGTCATTTAGACACAGCGTGCAGTGCTACGTACCTCTTGGGTATCAATGCACAGAAATCTTCCTCCTGTACACAACATTATCTCTGCTGTCATTTAGTCCCTCCACTGTCATCAGCAGAGCAGCTTCATTCCTGCAGATGTTGTTGATGAGGATTCATGAAATGAAATGGGCATTGATTGTTGTAACAAGCAGAAAAATACTGAATCGTCTTACAGTGATAACTTTTTATTGCCTTATTTATTTTATTTTATGTATTTGAACACCAAAGGGAGACAGGACATTGAGTTTACTTGTGGAGAACTGTGGAAGAGTGAATTATGGAAAAGCTCTGGATGAACAGCGCAAAGGTATTCTACCATCAAACATTAGTGCCATACATTGGTTTGTTGCGTTTATACCAAGTCAGTCATCTGAATGTAACTACCAATTTCGCATTGCTTATATAATTCAGATCATATTTCTGCCTCCTATTGTATTACAGGTATTGTGGGAGACATTGTGTTGAATCACACACCTTTGAGGGGATTCACCATCTTCTGTTTAGATATGAAGCCAGGCTTTATAAAAAGGTTGGTTCACAATATATAATTTTTTATCTTGTAAAAATGGCTGAACTACTAGATTGTTAGCTATTGTAAATCAAAGGGTAGAATCACCTTAAAATACTCTATACCCCTCTTCCAAGTATTTGCTAAATCACCTTGTATATCTGGGTCCATTTCGGTGTCACACTTGAGAAGCTGCCTTTATTTACAGCATGCCCATACAATTGTAGGAAACCACAAGCTCAAGGAGACAAGACAGATAAAGTAAACACCTATCAAAAATAACTGTCCTGCAGTAATTATTCCACAACAAAAAGAATCTGCTGATTGTCACAAATGAAAAATAACTGCATAAGAGCATCCCCTCACCTTACCATTATTTATCATGATATGTCATATGTCAATAGCTTCACATAATTACAGTATGTGTTTGAAATTAATTCACTCTTGTTTCAGGTTAACAAATTCAGGTCAGTGGAAGAGTGATTTGAAGTCATCCTCGCTCCCAGGGTTTTTCCAGGCCAGATTGCATGTGGACGGCCCTCCCAGAGACACCTTCATCAGACTCCCAGTGAGTAGAATGACCTCTGAGCTTTTATGGTAAACATCTATTTGAAAGCATTATTTCATATAAATTTAATTTCCATGCAGTGATTCCCACGCATTTTTAATAAAATTATTATGCAGCTTATATCTTTCTTTTTTAATGTTTTATTTGTATATTTATGTATGCGGATACATGCAGAAACACACATCTGACGAGACCAGTGTTATTAAGTTAATTAAGTAAATTCATACTACAATTTCCACACTGTCAGGTTATTGATCATAGTGCATCCATCCATAGGGTTGGGGTAAAGGAGCTGTGTTTGTCAATGGGCAGAACCTTGGACGCCACTGGCTCATCGGTCCCCAGAATTTCCTTTACCTCCCAGGACCCTGGCTCAGAAGCGGAGAGAATCAGGTAGCCTGTATACCAAAACAAACCTGTTGGTTTTTTGCATATAAGTTTGTGAGAAATGTAGCATGTTACATAATGTTATTATAGCTCATGTTATTTCATGCTTTCTTTCAGATCATTGTATTTGAGGAACAAAAAGCAGATGACAAAATACAGTTTGCTGAAAATCCTGAACATGGAAAGACAACTGATGTTTACAAACTTCCCTTTTGCACATTGCTGTGAAAATAATAAAAACACTCACTCAAACACACACACACACACACACACACACACACACACACACACACACACACACACACACACACACACACACACACACACACACACACACAATGTCCTGGGTCACTTCTGGGTAAATTAATCAATACATTAAAACAGCTAAACAATTAATTTGCAACCCATGTATTGAAATGCACTTGTTCAGCAGTATGCAGATGTTGTTTTTTTTCGAAAGGTCTGGTGAAATGTTATACCATGCCATTGATTACGTTGCCTTCTGCTATCATAAAATAAATAAAACCTGCAACGTCTTCTGAATTATCTTGTCTCCTTTCAGTGTGATCTTTGCGCTGAGTAGAAATAGCTTTGACAGCGGGACACAACCTCGCAAGATTCTCATTGGACCAAAGACTTGTCTGTCACCGCTGACACGCAGTCATATCATTATCACCGACGCGTAGCAACCGGAAAAGAAGTCATCTTTTATTTCACAATAAAAGCAACACGTTTGTCAGACTGATCAGCATTAACAAAAAAAATAGGCTACATTTGAGGAAATTATATTCTCATGATTATACAATTTAACTTTTTATATGAATGTGTGAAAATACGAGTGCATCGTGTGCATGTCATCGAGTTATGATGTAATGCGCGCGCACTTTTTTTCGTCTGGATTTATTTTGAAAGCATCCGGAAGTCGTGTATGTACTTGTAGCTAGCTTGACCGGTAAATATATACGTTGATGTTTCTGTGTTGGCTCAGCGGTTGCGGAAGGAGCGCTCGGTCAATTCAAGCCACCTTCATGCCCTTCACAGCCTTCATTCAGTAACTTTTTTAAAAGCTAAGCTCACAGGGAATGTATGAAAAAAAATATACGACTTTTGAAATGGGCGTATAGCAGTTATTGAAGCAGCTCCACAGTTAGTTATCTTAGCTTAGCCTGAACTGGTGAGCTGCTGAACTTTACGAGTTACGATAAGGTTGTAGGTATTAAGTGGAGCTAAGTTGAGTTTTTACAATTAAAGGTTTGTTTCCGCATCCTAACATGGAGCCCTGTGGAGCCATTCTTGGATGCTGTGCGGGTTTTGCGGTGGGTGGGCTTTTGTTTGCAGCCTACAAACTTGGCTTACTCTACCAGTTGTTTCACAAGGTAGGTTTTTTCTCAACTCACACTCACCATTATCTCTTTTATGCTTTTCTACCGCTTTGTCCCTATGCGTCGTCTTTTAAAGCAGCGATCATTCATTGCAAATACATCTGCATTTTTTGTTTTCTACCTTGACAAAATAACCTGTGCCGCTGTAGGCTGTCACAGGTGAAAGGTAAGTTGGCCTTCATTCACGTAAACTTTGACCAGCCTTGAGGTTTTCTAGCACAAAGGGTATCACAATAACCTGGATTGCACAAAGCCCAGAGGAACAGCACTACTGCATTCCTGCACAATATGCAGTTATTGTGAAATGTGAAAGGTCAGGGCAGAGACTAGATAGTGTGACAGGTGAAGGGTCATCAATTCACACTTCGTTGATTGTTTATCTATGACAAAACATTCTGCTAGATTACAAATGTCTGTATATTATTTCCTTTGACTCAACTTTTACCTTGCTCACTTCAGGCTGAGACGAAGAGCCCGAGGCACGGTGGTGAAAGCGTCGCAGAGGTCCTCCGCGCTCACGGGATCAAGTATGTTTTCACTCTTGTCGGTGGACACATCTCACCCATCCTGGTGGCTTGCGAGAAGATGGGCATCCGCATTGTGGACACCAGACATGAGGCCACCGCTGTCTTTGCTGCTGATGCTGTGGCGAGGCTCTCAGGTGCAAATTGATCTCGCATGGATGAAAAAATGAATAGATTTCTAACTGTGAGTCTTATTTGAGCTATTGGTGCAAGCAGTTGCAGAGAATTGGGAAATTGGGTGTATCTCTTGGTACAAGGGCTTACTTGTCAAACATGGATGAAACAGCATTGGATATAAGCTCTATTTAGGTGTGTCAGTGACAGCAAATAGTCCTTGGATAATACATTTAAGATGAACTGTCTTAGTGTCTTGTACATTTGGTCCACTGAGTCAGAGGCGAGCGTCTTTTTTGAGGCGAGTTGATTTATTATTTTGATTGTCTCTCCACTAGGCACTGTTGGTGTAGCAGCAGTGACTGCCGGCCCAGGCCTTACCAACACAGTGACAGCAGTGAAGAATGCTCAGATGGCTGAATCTCCACTACTGCTTATAGGAGGAGCTGCTGGTACACTTCTTCAGGTGCTGATTCATTTTCTGTCAACTAATCGATTAATATCTGCAGCTATAGAATGTTTTTTTTGTCTTAACTGTTCTCTGCTTTAATGACAAAACCTCTCCATCAACTGTGCTTTGTGCTACAGGGCAGAGGAGCGCTGCAAGATATTGACCAGATGTCTCTCTTCAAGCCACTATGTAAGTTCTGTGCTTCCATCAGGACTATCAGGGAAATCGTGCCTACGGTCAGGAAAGCCTTGGCCATCGCCCAGTCTGGAACTCCTGGTCCTGTTTTCATAGAATTCCCCATCGACACACTCTACCCCTTCCACCTGGTGTCCAAAGAGTTTGCGGTTAAAAACCCTCCTAAAGGCCTGATGGGAAAAATTGTCTCATGGTATGTTATCAGTATGTCTTGAATACACTATTTTTTACTATGGGTAATAAAAATGATAACATTAAAATAAAGTCATACTTTGAGAATAGAGAATAGGTGACCAGTTGACTTCAGACAAATATAAAATTTCACTTGATATATGCACAACTAAAATCATCAATTTTATGATTAGATTTATATGCTGAGGTTTGTTACATTGTTATAGATGAAGGAATAGCATGTAGGGCACAAGCCTAGGAAACATACCTTGTAATCTTATTAGCATCTTTGGTTCAACCTGGTTTAATAGAAAAGGTTTTACAGTTCTTTCTTCTTTAATTACGCTATTTATGTGATTTTTTCAAATGTGAAATCCAGGCAAAAATGCAATAATACATATAAAATGTTTTGATGTGATGGTCTGATTTTTCTCATTAGGTACCTCAATAACCACCTCACTAACATTTTTGCTGGAGCCTGGGAGACAAGAGATGTTTCTCCACTTCCTGTTGACATACCACAAGCCACAGATGATCAGGTAAGTCTGCTTGTAGTATTAAAGGTTTGCTGTTGGGATCTTTATGTTATAAAAGGTTTAGTCAACTACCTAGTCAGTTGTGGACAATAGTTTCTTTTCTTTTTTTTGCAATACAAAATAGGTTCAGAAATGCATAGAGCTGGTGAGCCGAGCCAAGAAACCAGTTATTCTTCTGGGTAGCCAAGCAACACTACCCCCAACGCCCGCCGATGACATCAGGTAAAAAGGACAATGCATTGTGCCCACCTCCTCTCTACTTTTTTATTCTTTCTCTAACTGTTTTTACTGTTTGGTTGTTTACTGTTGATACTGATGAAATTTAAGTGCTTAAAAATGTTCTTAATGCTTTAGTACAAAATACTTTACTTTAATACAATTCAGTGCTTTTGTGCAATTGGTTTTGTCTGTCAGTCTTCGCATGGCATTGAAGTTTTTCCCTGTAATATAACAGCACACAAACTCAAATTCTCCACTATGTAATCTGCATCTAGAGCAATTCGATTTCTTTTAGTGATGGTCATCTGATCGACAATGTTTGCCTGCATTACAGGAAGGCATTAGAGGACCTGGGCATCCCCTGCTTCCTCGGGGGCATGTCCCGTGGACTGCTGGGTAGAGATAGCCCCATCCACATCAGACAGAACAGACGCGATGCTCTGAAAGATGCCGACTTGGTGCTCTTAGCAGGTCAGATTCTGTATGTTATACTTTGGCCGTTACTTTTTAGCCATGCAAAGGACATTACTCTACTGATGGCAGTGTCAGTCTGTCAGACTGAAATCTATCTACAACAATTCATCAATCCATCTGCTGACTTTTCCTCTACTGCCACCATAAGGTTCACATTTTTAGTTTACCGTGAGATGTCTGAACAAGTATTGGATGGATTGCCATGACAGCTGGTACACACATTCATGTCCCACTCAGGATGAATTGTTATAATCCTTACCTCCTGACTTTATATGTAGCACCATCATCAGGTCAAATTTCACTTTCACAATTGTTGTTTTGGTTTATGCCTAAATATCAGCCACATTGGCACTTTATGTTAAACACTAATGAGTATCCTATAGCATGCTAACATACTAAACTAAGATGGTGATGGCAAACATTATACTTTATACATTGTACAATGTTAGCATGCTGATGATAGCATTAAGCTCAAAGCATCACTGTGTCCAAGTACAGCTGCTAGCATGGCTATAGGCTCTTTTTCTTGTATAATCAAACCTATGATGACAGAAGGTAATTAACACAAGATGACAGGCGATAGTTATTTAACACACATATACAGTGGATAAGTTCCACTGACTGGATATCAAATTTAAAAGTTTAATCTTATACATAAATAATTCAACAGTACTTCATTTTATACTTAATAGAATGACAGCTGCTTCCTTCCTTGCTAAAAGTAACCAGGAGCCTGTTTAGCCACAGGCGATCCAAAAGAAAAGAAATGTTGACATTACGTTACTGTGTTTTTACAGGCACTGTGTGTGACTTCCGGTTGAGCTATGGCAGAGTTCTGAACAGACGTAGCAAGATCATCGCTGTCAACAGAGATAAGTCACAGCTGCTGAAAAACTCTGATATGTTCTGGAAACCAACTATAGCAATTCAAGGTATGTTCACAACATGCAGTCATCCAGGTTTACGATTACAGTAGCAATGTTTCATTTCAGATTGGTAGTTTCTTCACTGAACACCCTGTATTATTTGCACTCAGAGTTTTTGCAGATGACTTGCACTCATCCAGGGTTGAAAAATAGGACAAAAACATCTGTTTAACAGTTAAAGTCTAAAATGTTAATATTCGCCTGTTTCAGGTGATGCTGGTTCATTGTTAGCACGGCTTGCCAAAGGCCTGAAGGGCCATCGCTGTCCAGAAGAATGGCCTCAAAGTCTCAAAGCAGGAGATACCACCAAAGAAAACACTAACAGGTAAGCAGAGCTTGGTCTCTGTTCTGTCTGTCAATACTGTACAGTCTATAGTCACAGATATTATAAAGTTGTTCTTCTTACATATGCACCTTCTCTCAATTCTTTGGGATTAAAAAGATCCTGATCAGTGACAACCTTGATGATGAAACAGCAAACATAAGTTCATCAAATGCATCCATGGCAAGAAAAAGATGTTTTCCCACATAAATAAAAAGAGGGTTATTTTTCATTTCAGGGCTAAAGCGGACGAAAAGACAGACCACCACTTAAATCCCTTGAAAGTCCTCCACCTTGTGGATGAACTGATGGCAGAGGACAGCATCATTGTGGCTGATGGTGGTGATTTTGTGGGAAGTGCTGCTTACATAATGAGACCAAGAGGACCTATGCGCTGGCTAGATCCAGGTGAGAATGTGAATAAAACACGTTGGATACATAAAATGTGATCATTTCAGTGAACTGAATGTGAAATTATTAATAATTGAAAAAAATCAGATTATTTGTACTGCTTCTTGTCCCTAAAGGAGCCTTTGGGACCCTCGGGGTGGGAGGAGGATTTGCTCTAGGGGCAAAACTGTGTCGACCTGAATCTGAGGTATAGTATTGATACAGGCTTTTCTGAAAGTGCTTTGTCTGATCATTTACTGTTCAGTTTTAACTTTTTCTAAATGAAATGATAATTTGTGTGATCTCCAGGTGTGGATAGTCTATGGTGACGGCTCCTTAGGATACAGTGTTGCAGAGTTTGACACATTCACTAGACACAAGGTAAAATCACTCTTACAATATTATCATTATGTGTATGTAAGCAACTCAAGTACCCAAAGCAAATGTGACTATCAGTATGAGAAACATACCAATAAGAAGTAGAACATTTCAGAAAATCTTCACAAACACACAAAACACTAAAACAAATCTAAATGTTAATCACAAAGGTACACTGTTGACACTCACATACACACATGCAAACATGACAATTGTTAAAAACACCTTCACTATAGATATAAAGATTTCACAGAAGTATGCTTGGAAACTTCTTATATAATGCAGTTCTTCAGAGGCTTTTGAATATAACTATGCACACATTGGTTATGAATTGTTTATCCCTGGGAGCTGTGATGCCTAAGTGCTGTACCCTGTTAAAGGCCTCAGCAAGGGAATGATCCTTTATTCACTGTGGAGCATGCATGATTGTATATTTTCCTTTTATTTGTGTCCAATATTCCATACCTCACTTTTATCTTCTAGACAGCAGTTATAGCCGTGGTGGGAAATGATGCATGTTGGAGTCAGATTTCCAGAGAGCAGGTTCCCATACTTGGCAGCAACGTGGCATGTGGCCTCGCATTTACAGGTACATTTTCTGCATATGGATAGAAAATCACACTCTTTGAACAGAATTAATGTATGACATTTGGCAGTTGTTAACTGGCAGATTTGTATTTTCTGCCCCTTTTTGCAGATTATCACACAGTGGCTGATGGTTACGGTGGTAAGGGCTACCTTATAGGGCGTGAGGACGAGGACCGCCTGAGCGACATCATCAAACAGGCTCAGAAGGAGACCAAGGAGGGCAAGGCTACACTTCTCAACGTTCTGATAGGGAAGACCAACTTTAGAGAGGGCTCCATCTCTGTATAGAGCAAGCTGTAACTTTCTAAAAGAGTGTATTTTTCCTTTACCCTTGGCTTCCTTAATTGACTTTTACTACCAGGGTTTTATGAAGGGTTTCAAAGAATACGAGGGAACTGTTGGATACCGTGTGGAGCCCAGCCCTGACCCGACCTCTGCTAATCCTTTGTGCCCTTAAAGCCATATTTCACTTTGATAAGAGAAAATGACTTTACAGTATACTGATCTCCCATAAGAGTTCCTCAACTGTCAGTTGTGTAGTCAAAAATCATACTAGTACTGCATTGTTATGAATAAGTTATATTATTATTATTATTATTATTATCATTACCAGTTAATATATTCTATTATATTAAGTTATTTACTATTATGCAGTAAAATATAGCTCAAGATCTGCCAGCCTTGAAAGTAAAGCTTTTATTGTGCTTCATGTGACTTTCAGGTTCATGTTGTGCTAATTCAAAGCAAAATTGCTGCATTTCAAGAAGGGAAAGAATTAGATTTAAGAAAATGTTTGCTTTGTTTGGGGATTTGACTTCTTCAGGAGCTCGGATTTGATTTTTGATCTTTAAACAGCCTATTATAACTAGACATTTCTTACAAATAACTCAGTGATTGAGTGAGAGTGCATTGGTTTAAATATGCTGGTATGCCTTTCTCCTGTAATAAAATGAATACAGAGCCTTTTTTCTTTGAGGATATGTGAAATCTTACAGCTGTAATATTGTTCATCGGTTGATGATTTGGGATAAATTTGCAAATGGAAAATATTTTTGAATGTTAAAAGACAGACAAACGGTATGCCTTTTAATGATTGATTGTATCTACAAATACATTGATATGTATAGATTGAAAATGTGTCTGCTGATTTAGTTATTGTATTCCAATGATATTTAATACTAACATGTATGCAGTGATGTGGGCTATAAATTAAAAATGCCTATACACAATATATATTGCACTATAATTATAACTTATTTGCTCACAAGGTGAAAACATGGATCATCTCACTCCAACATATATGCTGTTTTTTTTGGTATCTTGAGGGATGTATGTCAAACTTTGGATCATGAACTGTTAATTCGGATTTATTCTCAAATAAATTGAAAGAAGATATAATAAATTGGCTCTTGAGTCTAAGTTTAGACTGTTTTGTTGGTACATGTTTTCTTGCAAATTTACATTTAGTTATGTATACTTAGTTTATAATTGCATCAGTCTTCATAAACCTGGTTATACAGTTGCTGTATTTATAGATCAGTATTAACCAGCTTGTGTTAATGCTACATACATTTTCAGTTTTGGTTGAACGCAAGCAGGACTGAACTGTCAGATTGCCAGTTAGCCTACAAAAGAGGGGAAATTCCAATAACTTTTTAAAATGTCGTAATTTAGCTCGAAATTGTTTTCGTAGATGTCATCTATGTTTCGATTTAAGGAAGATGGGAAAGAAAATTGTTGTTTATTATTTCCCATATACTCAATAACATTGCTTAATACTCCCTGCAACTTACACCAGCAGTTTGGCAAGAACTGCAATATAGAGTCCTTTAAATATTTGATAAAGTCTGGATCTTCTATTAATGTCAGTGTGGCACCACTTGTACATAATAATGCGGTAGGGCAAGTACATTATGGCATCTGTGATGTGCAGTGCATGATGTGTTTTGGAAAAACTACTAAGCATAGAGAGCGTACTCAGATCAGCTGCACCTGCACACATGGTGCAAAGGGGCCCGTAAATATTTTCTACACTGCTATAAGTGTTCATTCATAGTGATGACACAGCTGGTGTCAGCTGAGTCCATCCGTACTACCAGCAGAGTTAGACCATAACAAATATACGTGAAGAAGTTGTATGGCTTCTACAACTAAGACTAAGAGAGTGCATTAGCATATGTGCATGTAAATATGTTCTTATTGTACATTTGACTATTATACTGTCTGGGTTACATTGCTCAATTTAGAGATTAAGACTACTCCTAGACTAAAGACAAGATTCTGTGAAAATATCCATTGAGAAACAATTCTAGTCTTGAACTAGATTTAGTCCCTGTCTGGGAAATTGGTTTAAAAGACTTAAATAACAAGACCTTTTTGGAACTACAGTAGGTTCATGACTTTTGCCCTGAATACTTCAAAGGGTGGTTTTCATTTTAAACAGGAGATGGCAGTCTAGTAGAAGGTTTACTAAAGTAGTCTATGCTGACGTGTTCCTCTTTAGCATAAATTATGAAGGAAATCAATGTATGTGTGAGGGGAAACACAACAGCCCACCAGGAAAAAAGTCAGCTATATTGTAACAACGGATGCCAGCTAACCTACAACAGCAGCCTATTTGTGACTCAAAATCAAAACACTGTACGGTTTTATTGTCAACCATGAAAGCTATGTGTTTTAAAATGTAAATGTGCATATAGGCTTTGCTGAAGGTTGTAATACTAATCATTTCATTACATGTTTATCATATTTACTATTTCTGTCTTCTCCAAGACAAAATGATTAATTATTATTATTTCACAGATTTAGGAATGATGCTACATTAGAAAGTGAAACGTGCCGTTTTCTCTAAAAAGCTTATATTTATGTAATAATTTCATGTATGCAAACATCCCAGATGCAGTAAACTACAGTTTGTGGTGCAAGCAACAGTTTACTGTAGCGTCTGCTGTCCAACCCTTCTCTGACGTCACACGCTGCTGCTTTCAGGTGCTCATTGTAAATCTGCACTTCCTAACCTCGAGCGCGTGAATACGACTGCTTTGTTGCTTTGTAGTAACAAATAAAGGGGCCGTTATGCTATTTTACTAAGCTTGGAGTAATGGCTGAATAAGGCTTATACAATGTGCATGTAACAAGCAAGAAATCAGAGTAATAACAAAACAGAATAATTAATTATAAAAACAGAAATGTGTAGCTTAATGTGTAGCTTAATGCTACGCTGCAAAAGATGCAAGACAGTAAATCCCCACTGGTTGTTCGTACAGCACATGAAGGCATCAAAAGATCAAGCATACATCACTGCAGGCGGCGACTTCAACAGCTCTGGCAAAAACTTTAAACATCGACCGGCAATGTGTCGGACCGTAGCCGGGGGAGTCGAGAGCATTCGCGGTGTATACAATTACGCGAAGGAAAGCAGCTGGCAGCGTTTTTAGCCAAACAGACTTGTTTTCAGCCGGTATGTGCCGCCTTCATGACTACGCACAGCATGACAAGTAAAACGGAGGCAGTTTGGGGCTTTTAACCACCTTGGAGACAGCTAACCTTAACAGCTAAGTTAGCTTAAAGCAAAAAAACAAAACAAATGAACGCTAGCTTAATGCTAGTTAGTTGTAAATTGGGCGTTTGGTTGTCGGTTATATACTGCTGCTATAGTAACAGTGTGTTAACCTTTGAGTTTGAATTAACACCATCGAAAAGCTGAAACCCTGAACTCAAGAAGTCGATTTTCAATTGGTTAACGTGGTTTTACGTCGATACACATTCAACGACTTTCGCTGACTTCTGAAATCAGAGGGACTTCTACCTGAATAACAAGGTACGTAATGGTAAATGCTAGTTAAACCTGCGTACGCTTATGAAACGTGTTATTTAAGTTACTGTGTGCACTAACGCCGCCGGCTATTGTCTCATCTGAAACTAGTGTTAGTACAAAGCATGGCGTTGGTTAAATACCAACGCTAACGTGGCCATGGACCGTTGACGTTAAAGTAAACAATAATAAAAGTTTCCTGCTATGTAGGAAGTCATTTATTGAAAAACAAAATATTTTAATGTCATTTAGTCTAGTTAACAGTGTTTATCGGAACAATTGTCAACCTTTTGTGGTTTGTTGGAACAGCATGTGTCATCATCAGATAAGGTGTGCTGCCAAGAAATAGTTTAAATATTATTTCCTCTTCGCTAAGAAGACAGACCAGATTTACATGTAAAACAGCTTCATATGTGACATGATCCCAATATAACCAGGGTTTTAAGAAGCTTTACAAATAACAGTCAACAACAGTATAAAAGCATCAAATTGTAATGTCCAGAATTGTTACTCTTGTGTTGCCCATTGTTTATTTAAGATGTCATCAAAGTAAGCATTCGGTCTATCTTGTCTCTGTTACAGGTGCTGAATGGCCTCCGTTGTAGGAGTGAAAACTGAGAAGCGACCTGCAGCTGATTCTCAGGATGCAGACTCAAATGCAAAAAAGCCCAGGTAAGCGTTGAGCTTAGGTGCTGCTTTGGAGCCGACTGCATGCTTTGTCTATTACTTATTCATCAATTTTGTCAACAAGGTTGTGCTTTTTTTTTTTTTTTGCATTCCAAATTTTTGCTGGTCCTAAATACAGGTAGGTTTTAGTTTCACACTGCATGCTTGAAAATGATTGTTTAACCTTCATGCTGTCGGAAGGATTTGGAAAGCACCGTCTTTGGAACCGTCATCACTCAATCTCTGCCTGCCCCAAAGGAAACTGCTGCCCAGCCTGAAGACTAAGCGAGCCCCTGAGCTAGTCCTGGTGATTGGCACGGGGGTAAGCTCTGCAGTGGCCCCTCAGGTCCCTGCTCTGCGCTCCTGGAAAGGTCTCATCCAGGCCTTGCTTGATGCAGCAAATGACTTTGACCTACTAGAGGAGGAGGAGAGTCGACGTTTCCAGAAACACATGCAGGAAGACAAGAATTTGGTGCATGTGGCCCATGACCTCATTCAAAAACTTTCCCCGGTAAGACTGGCTGATCCTTTTTCCTTTCCTTTCTACACCACCCAATCATACATGTACCAACATATGGCAGACAGACTGCCAGCTCATTGTCCTTTCTTCAGCCGAGGATATTTTGCTTCAACTTCCATGAATTGAGATAAGACGTCTCAACCTTATCTCATTAAAAGGCCAATAGAAAATGACACAATTCTTGTTTGTGTGGCTTGTCTTAGAAATCAATTTTTAATCACTTAACTTGGAATCAGTCACACATGCAATGTTCTGGCTATTTTTCTGTTTCTCATTTATTGTTGTTAAAGAATCACCAGTGTTTTCTTTAGGGCTCCCTGAATGCAAGCCAGCTGAATGACATGTGTGGTGTTTTTTATTTTACAATCTGCCCTTGCCCTCCTTTACAACATATACACAGCATACAAACCTTCATTGAACTGGTCACTAACATATAAACTTTATATACAATAAACTACACATCATATGAGACTTCTGGTTTAATATAAGATATACAAAACTCACCCCCACCACACACCTTGTAATGTGGACATGCCTTGAATCTGTTATTGCAAATAAGGCTTGATATTATTAAATAGAGCTTTGAATTCATACCTACCCTGCAATCTCATCCTTAGAATTCATACATATTTATGTTGAACAAGATGTCCATTTTATCACAACAAGCATTCTTAATTTCTACCTGAAGTTGCATGAATGATAAAGAAAGACTGCGTTACACTGTGTGACAGCACAGAGGACTGGAGCAATAATAAATACAACTTTTGTGATTAACAGAAAGCTATATGTGTCCACTCATGTGTCACGGCTAAGAAGAGAAAATAGATTCATCAAACACCAGTTCTGATAAAAATTGTTGTGCCTGTATTCTAAAAATGGGTCACATTTAGTGATATGGCGCATTTTGAGAATTAAAGACAATGACGACAACCAAAAGCCCATTTTGTTATAATTGCAGCAGTAAAAGGTAATGCCACCCTAAAATATAACCAAATAATCAAGGCCATCACAATAACAAGGAAATCCCCGACCACATAAACATCTATAACAGGTTTCTGACTCAGAGCATCACTATCCTTGACATGCTTTCATAGGCTTAAGGACAAAACAAAGGCACATTTTTTTTAAACGGAAAAAAGTGCCTATTACTCAAGAAAGAAAATAGTCAATTGTGAGGGAGAAAATCATGATCTTAATAGTTTTTTTTAAAAGTACCATGCAGCTTTAAACCAACTGAACTGTGGCAGATCAGTTGAAAAATAAAAAGGTTAAAACCACATTTGGATCCATATAACTCAGGTCTCTTCCTGTCGGACCGGTCTGGTCTGGAGCAGGGCTGGCAGATGGGAGCCTTAATACCGTTTGCCTCCTGTGTTAGTCATGTCTCATCGCACCTTTGACATTGATAAAACACGCTTTGTTTCAGCCCTCAGCCTGTTGTCACAGAGGGAACAAACAGCGCTTTTATGGCTTTATCCAACGTGTTTATTTCAATCCACAGTCGTGCAGCCCACTGCCGTTGGCTACAGACACAGCAGGCTCTAGCGTGCTGAGGAAAAACAAGCATAGAATAATGTGAACAAACAGCTCACCAGACCAGATTTTCCTTTCGGAGTTAAAACACCACCCAAACACTGAGCATACAGTAAGTTACAGTAGAAGACATAAGCGTGAAGTGACTGCCCATTCACACAAAAAAAAAAACACCTGCAAATATTTCCTCCTCTTGCTGATAAGCACACATGTTTGCACTTGATCTGAAGTGATACACTTAGCTGATTCACTGTCCTGCGTTCCCCCCGGGGCATAGACCTAAATTGAACAGACTTCTTAATTATGGGATCTCCCTTAAGTGTAGACTTCCTCAGTCAGGGTTGAATCATGTGTGAGAAGCTCATCAAAATCTTGCACAGTGTCGTCCTCACTCCACTAAAGTAGAATTTCTTTATGATGTGTATAATTGTGAGGATTTAGCCAGAACTGTGTTAGTAATGCTAAATCCAGTAACAGTAGGCTGTGAGAGTTTAACCCACTTTGTATGGAATTGTTTATAAGCTGGATTATTGTGGTCCACTCTGTAGGCACACAGTATCCACTAATGAGGGTTAATCTGAAGTTTAAACTCAAAGATAATGTTTTGGTCGTAAGTCCTCTCAAACCTATGACATTGGCGAAATTGAGGCTAATTACAACTTTGCTGACCAGTTTATTTTTCTCGATTCAGACAAGATTCTTTTCCCCCACACAATCATTGGAGGAAAGCCTTCATCATCTGTTGATAATCAGTGAGCTATATAGCATCCAAAGGCTTTTAGGGTAGATTTCAACATTCAACTGTCAATGTGAAATGAACCAGAACGTCCTGTGGATAAAGATCAAGGTGTGTCGCAGACTTTTTCCAGTCGCAGCAGATTTATGAAAAGTCTACATTATATCTTTTGAGTACTAACTGTAGGCATGTACACAATAGGGCAGTCCACAAATATCTTAAAACTTTGAGTAAAACAGATTAATGAAAGTTTAGGATGATTAGTTGTTTACTCGCACTTAATTTGGTTATTACATAAGGTCCTCAGGCAGTCCAAGGACACAGTTGTCAGGATGGGTGCTGTAGACACTAGATGTGGATAATGAGCTTCTTCCTGTGGAAAAGACTCCCGCTGTTTAGCCCATTAGAGCTGTAATCTCTGGGAGTCAGTAGAGCATTTCCCTGCGCTAGGATCACCTTGGTCACTACAGCTCTGCGCTACGCTTTGCTATTCTTAGCTGCGCAATTCTACCTGCTTTTTTTTTTTTTCTTCTCCTTTCACAACAGGCTCTGCCAGGTAAGGTTGAGATTTAGACGGTGTAGTCACAGCCCGTCATCTCATGGCAGAATCGGGTGTAAACTTGAAGAGCTCTGGACAGGATCAGAGTGGAGACATAGGAAAGTTGCCATTGAGCAGATGTTTTGAGAAATGGTCATTTTCATTTCTTAAGTACAACTGACACATCTGAAGTTTGTAGTTTCAAACATTCTCACAGAAAGCTAATTTGGGCACTTTGGATGTCTAAGAGGAAGGCTTAAAAACTATCGACAATGCACTTTTCTGTCATATCTAAGAAAAAAAATCAATATTCAGCTGTGTCTCAGACTGAGCTCAAATGCACATTTATTTTAAGACGCTTTATGCAACATGGTGAGGTCACATGGTAAGATAAGTAAAACAGTCTACTCAGTTCAATCCCATTAAAGAGCTGCTTGTTGTGGCTGCGTGAAAGTGTACTTGACAACACAGGGTAGTTTGACAATGGCCATGAAATGTGCACCATGAAATACTCACTACAAGTAAAGCAAGCTTTTTACAGTGAATGTGTGAATGTTAAGCATTGATAGAGTCAGGGGTTAATTTCCCAGCAGGGCCATTCACATTAAAAATAAGCTAACGTCACAGTGAAGTTTTGCTAAAATAAGGAATATTCTATCATATTCACACTGACTCTGTAATATATCGTAATTATTCCCTTCACACTTTATTGTGGTCGGTCAGCCTTCAGTCAGCACACACTGTATTTTTAGCTTAAAAACGCTGTAAATTTGTATGTATATTTAAAACTTTGCAGAGTGCAGATGTTGTTTCACTATAATTTCATGGGTTTGGGACAGCCTATTGAGAGAAGGTCGGGTTTGAGACTGGGAAGCTCTCTCCCGTTACTACAATAGTACAAATAATCACAACGCTGTGTACTTGCTTGGACACTTTTTTCAGTGGTCTAATTCTAATGTTTTTATTTTAATATGTAAATTTAACTTCCTTTTGGAGAACTCGCACATTTCACTGCACTTCTCCTCCCAGCTGTTGTCATAGTGCATTCAGTATTGTTTAAAGTTGCTTAGCTGAGGACTGAATATCAATTATCAGTAGGTAGTGTAGAGACAATGGTATGGCTTTCTGTCTGCAGTACGTTGTGCTCCATATGAAGTCTCATTTTCAGTGTACTGTGATTTTCATAATGTTATTGTTATTTTTCATGGTCTTTATAAAGACGTCCAAAGTATTTGTGATTAACTATAATTGCTTTTATCTACAATGTATCTACAGCTGTGGTTGTGATTATTAAAAATATTATTGTTATTGTAATTATTATTATTATTATTACAATCCTTGCCTGTTGTTTTTATTCTTACAGAGAACAGGCAATGTGCGGTCCACATTCTTCAAGGACTGTCTATACGAGGTGTTTGACGATTTGGAGTGCAAGATGGAGCATGCAGGGAAACATCTATTGCGCTCGGTGCTGCAGTTAATGGAGAGTGGTGCATTGGTCCTCACCACGAACTTTGACAACTTACTGGAGATCTATGCAGCTCACCAGGGCACCAAGCTGGAGTCTTTGGATCTGACAGATGAGAAGAAGGTAAATAGAGCTCAGATTATGTTATGGGGTGGATTGATTTGTCCTGTCACAGCAGATAAAGTCAGCTTTTTTGTATTGAGTACAAAGGTCACTAAACTTAAGCAAGCACTGTATGTTAGGCCAGACTCAGATGGATTTAAAACCCTGATAAATAATGAGTTCACAAATGATCTTATATCACATCGCAAACAAACTTACAACATGGCTCTCAATTTTTTGAAAATCAGAGTCCTCACTCACCATGACCTTTTCTTTAAGTGAAGTTCCTCATCAGCTAGTTCTGGAGAAAAATAGATAATGCTTTGACCTGAAAGAGCCTCTTGTCTCTGACAGGTGGAGGAAGGTTAAAGGTCTAGTCATTAGCCTGCTGCTGTCAAATTTTATAGATTGAACAATATTTGCTTTAGGTTTGAGACTGGACTGAGGAGGAAGCCTGTGTTTTCCCAGTAAACATAGCTTTGTTTCATTTCTGACCCGTTTCTCAACAAAAATGTCAGAGCTCCAGTCGGGACATTTATGACCCCGTTAATACAATGGTGGTTTTGTACTCTGTTAAATACGACACACATTTGCTAGGAATGGTGAGAGTGAGAGTTTTCTGAGAGACTTGTGGCTTTGCCTCTCAGTCCTGGTATTTATGCCTTGTCTCCATCAGGGCTAATATCCTCTCACTGCTGTCCAGTGATTTTACTCCCTGCCCAGTCAGAACAGGATTGAGTGCAATGGACTGTGAATTGTGTGTGTGTGTGTGTGTGTGTTTAGGTTTTGGAGTGGGCGCAGGAGAAACGGAGGTTAAGTGTTCTCCATATCCACGGTGTTTACACCAACCCCAGTGGTATCGTACTGCACCCTGCTGGCTACCAGAATGTACTGAGGAACACTGAGGTTATGGTGAGCGCTGAAATTATTCACTACTATCTCTCTTTTCTAGAAAATTCACATCTTCTAAATGTATAAATGTGTGGATTATGTGATGTTAATGTACTTTGAATGAATTTGAAATGGTGGTAATAACATATATTTACTGCTGGTTTCCACAGCGTGAGATCCAGAAGCTGTATGAGACCAAATCATTCGTGTTCCTCGGCTGCGGGCGCACAGTAGATGACACAACCTTCCAGGCTCTGTTCTTGGAGGCGGTCAAGCACAAGTCGGACCTGGAACACTTTATGCTTGTGCGGCGCGAGGATGTGGGTGAGTTCAAGAAGCTACGCGACAACATGCTGGACAAAGGCATCAAGGTCATCTCCTATGGAGACGAGTATGGCGACCTGCCCGAGTACTTCGAGAGGCTTGCCAATGAGATCTGCAATCGTGATGTATCAACCAACGGCTGGGGTAAGGAGGATAAATAGACAATCGCAATTCATTTGTGTTTATAGCCAGAAAGTTAATTCGGTGTTAAAGGGGCACGCTGCTGATTTTAAACATATATTTTATAGAGTCTTTGAAATCAGCAGTGTGGTTTTTTTTGGGGTTTTTTTGGGTTTTTTTTAATGGTCTTTTGTGAGTCCCCAAACTTACCAGGGGTCTCATTTATAACTGTTGTATAAGCACAACACGGGGCCTAAGAAGGCAAACACCACTTCCCACACAAAAGATGTGATCTATAACAACAAATTTGACAGGAGAATGTGGGCATGTGTACGTAAACTCTGACCCATGTGTGCAAACATTGTGAAGACAGGAGACATTGGTGACACAGTGGTGAGATGTTGAATTGAAGCCAGATTGTTTAATGATTCCTCTCACACACTATCAAATGTTAATTATCATAAACATTCAAAGCAGCAGTGTTATCTGCACTTGAGCATGTTGTGAGCTGTAACTACTTCATAAGCATCTTCAGTTTAAAAAGATATAAGCCAACTCAAATCTTAAATGATGTCAGGATGTAGGAGGTGGCAGGATTCAGGAAAGTCTGGTTTGCTTTTTCCTGATATTCTGTCTGAATATAATGATTCTTTTTCATATCAACCACATTAATTAACTGATGAAATTATCATAATTGGATTCCTTGATGACATCAAATAACTTCATTAAACAAAGGTAACAGACAGAGCTGAGGGCTAAAATATTTTTAGTAATATCTGCTAATACTGTGCATATCACCAGCTATGATGTAAAATCACTGCAGTGAACATGTCAGGCACACAGAGCGCAGCGGCCACCACACACACACACACACACTCTGCCTTCTCCAGTCACCTCACTGGCACATCTTCACCACCTGCACTCATATATGGATTCTGTAAATGACATAAACACCTGTGTGCTGGACTTTCGAGTAAATGTAGATGAACACAGTGTTTATTTTATTGAAGATATTGAGTGTGACGTAAAAACTCCCTAAACTGGTTTCTAACTGGGAACTGGTCTGCTGCAGAGTCTCTGGTAAGAACCAGAGATGACTGACTTTACATTCCACAGCAATGTTTATTGAAGGTGTATATGGTTGTTTTGGGTTATACACATAACCTCAAAAACCAAAAACACACTGTGACACATTGACACACAGCATTTTCGGCTTTTGTGCGCACGTAGTATGGATCCTATGCACTGTTTTATAAATGAGACTCTAGAAGTGTAATGGAAATGTTTTGGTACCTCTGGGTCTGGAAGTTAAAGTCCCATTTATCTGTCCTATAGACAGCGTGATGTGACTCACAGTTGAAGCACTTCTGCAGCTCGGATGAGGCCATGAAATTCTTCCAGTTCAATCGTCAAACTAAGATTAACAACTACATTAGACAAACATATCCTGTTCCTTGACGAAAACTCAAGTTTAGGTGATAAATTACATATGATGAGATGCAAGATGGTAGAGCAAATGTGATGTAACTTTTTGGGAATTATAGTATTTTGAGCAGTCTGCTATTCTAAGCAACAACACGTGATTAAAATTGGGGGTTATGATATAAACCTATATGATTGTTCCATCATTCAGTGAGTCCTGTGTTTCTACTTTAAGTACTGAGGATATCATTTAAAGACTATTTTAAAATGGAGATACACCCTTCACAACCCTGCAGCAGTCTCCAGTCAAGAGATAGTCTGATGTAACAGTACTTTGATTGTTTTAAACCTGCTTTGGGCACCAGGGCAATTAAAGTGCAGTGCACTTATTTTAACTTTTGTGTCTGAAAACTTGAGCAACAATATCTGAAAAGGTGAGATTGTCTAACATTTCAGTTCAACTCTTCCCTCTGATGAGGAGTTCAGACAGTGAGTTGCCTGCATTCTATAACTGTCTGTCTTTGTCTTTATTTCCAGGGTCTCCTGCAAAAAACGGAGAGGAAGTGCAGAATGGCTTTAACACACAGAAAAGCCTCCTTCAAGGTTAGGACTGAATGCTTCTCTTTGACATCAGGCAGTGGCCATTTGGCAAGAGACATTTCCAGAAGAACACAATACAGCCCTGTCTTAGACAGTTTCTTACTGCATGATGGTAGATAGAAAATCAAAGTTTGGTCTTGATTTTCAGTTTCAAAAGACCTGCTGATATTCCTGTACACAAAGATACAACTGTCTTTGTGCTATTGCATGCATGGTGGCAACATTTTCAGTTGATACGCTTTGTTTTTCAGCTGCTCAACTCAAGTTCCTTCCTTCTCTTTTTGCCCCAGACTATCATTCTTGACAGGGACTCAGTCGGGATCAGTATCAGACATTTTCCTCCACAGTTCCAACAAGAGATCAGTCTACTCCGAGTAGTACTTGAGTCTGATTTCATTCTATGGATTTAGGAATCCAGGAACGTTACGGGCCATGGGAGACCTAAACGCTGTTGTCAGTATTTTCCAGATGTTTATTTTTTCCTTTATTAGTTCTTGTTTAAAAGGGAAAGGAAAAATTGAACACGACTGTTAAAACCAAGACTCAACCTCACAACCCCCCCACTGTACTGTACTTAAATGTTGCCTATACCTTGACTTCTGTTAACCTACAGTTGAAAAGTATGCAGGTATGGTGGAGGAGTGATACTATGGTATGTTCTCAACTTCAACTTCAACTTGACAAAAATGATAGATCTTAATCCACTGACAGAAGTTGGCTGAGCTGCAGTGAGTCATTGGATTTAGACCTAACAGTAAACGGGCATGCAGCTCAAGTAACTGCATCACCTTGTCCTACCCGCCCCCTGGAAGAGAAGCTCTACAGATGCAAGCTGTAACAAGCATCTTGTGTAGAGTTTGTATCTGTCATGCTTAACCCTGAGACCAGGAAAACTTGATTTGCACACTACTGGGTAGGGGATGGGTGGGTATAATTCTATGTCACAGATGGTTTACTTAGTTTGCAAAGACATTAATGTTACGATGTTTTGCTAAAAATTAAGTTCACAAGTGTATGTTTCCGTAGCAAAGCGGCTCCCTGCCAGTAGCAATCACTTTGCCACTCCTGTGCTGAAAATTAAAGAATGTTCTTTGTAAGCCTTTTTGTATTTTTAATACTTGCATGTGTTTTCTGACATAGTATTTATAAGTACTATTTTAAAAAATAAAGCTTTTGGTATCCCATGTGTCCTATTGTGTTTGTATTCCTTCCAATAAAAAAAAACGACAACAACTACCGGACAGGTTGTCATGGGCTACACACCACATGCCTCTGAAAAACAACAAAACAAACATTACAAGCTGTTATGGCATACAGCAGATTTATTTAGAAATGTTTACATTCTCATAAATTAGCTCAGATCTTCTGTATAACTCTTGATTCTCTCGTATTGCACTACCACAAATTAAAGGGGGGGGTAGAGATTTTTTATACATTTCCTCTTGTAAATGATGATTAAATCAAAAAAGGCCCACAGAACTTCAACAGACCACTCAAAAAGTGTAGTCTGAAACTCTGTGGGCCACCTGTAAGAACCAAAAAAAAAATACATTTACAAAATAGCTTTCCACTTTCAATCAACAATAAACTGAGGGATTAAAGTGAGTTATTTGTGTGTTAGGCAGGTGAGGAGCTCTGGGAGATCAATGTTGTAGTATAAATCCAGAACTAATATTCCACGGTTAGTGTGTTCAACCGATGTACTGTCAAATGTTACAGCCTTGATCAAAGTGAGCTTGCAGCATTTATTTATTTTTATTTTTTTACTATTCCATGACTAATTTTAAATAAACTGATTTGACAAGTGCTGATACTCACACCAACCCCAACTGCAGACTGTAAAACCGATTGGTTTCTGACCTGAACTGTCGTGGTACCTTTGCCGGACAACCACTCGTAGTGAAAGTGTTAACTAAGACGACAGGAGACAGATAGGCACTATGGTCACTAAGCTTTCCTCAGGCACATGCAGCTGCTGAAAAATCACGTCCAGCAAGCCTTGACGACCTGACCTCATTTACATGAAGAGGGGAAAACTAACTGACAGAACGCCAGGTAGGGGGGAGATTTACTGTGTAACCCACTAAACGAATGACATTTACAGCCTAGGTCCATTTAGTCAGCAAAATGTCTATTGGATGTGACTTCATTGTTGTTGAAAACTCAGGCTGATCTGAGGTACTTTATTTGGCCCAAAGGTTTAGAAATGATGCAGAAGAGAGGCTTCCTCGAGCACTGTTACAAGATGTTCTGTCTTTCTGAAGTGCACAGCTTGTCCTTTACTCTGGCCTGGAGCTGGGAGAACAAAGTTCAGTGCATGACATGAGTTCTTCATTTGATGCAAAGTAGAGAGGGCAGGGGCGAGGAGGATGAGAGACGCAGGCTTAGCGGGGCTGGAACATCTCACGGCAGCGTGGCAAAAGGTATTGTGTTGGCTTCGTTGCGGCGATGAATAAACAGCAGAGCATGCGGCCACTTAAGCTTTCATCAGGGCGCCGACCACAGCGCGGGCGTTCAGGCTGCGCAGATCGTTGTAAGTCTGCCCTGTGCCCACGAACACGATAGGCTGGCCTGTGATGTAGGTCATGGAGATGGCAGCACCAACCTGTGAAGGAGGGAGGGTTATGCATGAATGCTATCAGCTTTCCAACTGCAAATCATTCATGATCAGTCACTGAAAAAAACTACTTCCACAGATAAGTCATTAACTGCATCCTTTTGAGGCCACATTATATGATTAAATCCAGAGTGTGTGTACAGAAAATGTTAAAATACCTTGTCATCAATGGTGTCAAATTTGGTGAGAACAATTCCATCTATGAGGCGAGGCTTGTCAGACATGGAGTGGTCTGCCAGAGCCTGATTGAACTTTACCTGAGGACAAGAGAGAGGGATGAATCATTCAAGGGAAAACTGGGGATGACGACAGAGGTTAATATGTATCTTTCCATCTCGCTGTTTTTAAAGAGCAGAAGAAGAGCGCATGAACATATGGAACAACATGTTGGAGTTGGAGTTTTAGAGCCAGCAGATCAATGGAGCAACACTGACATCTGCTGGCGAGTGTGATACAGTACATTCACATTAACTGACTTTCTTCTCGGTGTCTCTTCATCCATGACATTTCCTATCAGGGCATGATGTGTCTGAACAAAAAAGTCTGAGTTTGTCAGGGTCTTACCAGCTGATCGACTGCTTCGTTGCCCACCAGAGCCTCCCCGACAAATAGCACAAGGTCAGGCATGTTGACTGCGATAAGTTTGGCCAGGGCTGTCATTAAGGGGGCGTTGTCCTGCATACGCCCTGCAGTGTCCACCAGCACCACGTCAAAACTCTGGTTGCGGGCTAGAGAGGGAAGGAACACAGACAGCATGCGTGTGACTTCACCATATGGGTGACATTAATCATTAATAGAACACCTCATAACTACTGGAGCCTCATAAGTTAAATATCAACCTCTACATCTATTTTGGGCAGTAAGTACTGGTGTCAACAAGCTTTAATGTTCATGTTCGATAATAATTAGTCAACAGGAAAGAAACTATTTTACCATATGCAATGGCCTCCATTGCAATTCCAGCAGCATCCTTCCCGTAGCCCTTCTCATAGAGCTGGACTACCGGCTGTCCTCCGTGCTGCTCTTGAGGATGCAGAGAGTTGAGGCGGCGCTGATGTGTGCGGAGCTGCTCCACCGCGCCGGCACGAAACGTGTCACAGGCTGCGATCAGCACTGTGAAACCATTCTCTATCAGCCAGAAGGAGATCTGCGTCCAGACAAAGGGCAAGTTTAGCTCACGTTGCATGAAATAAACAGTAATATAAGTGACACTGAAGCAAAATACCTGCAGCTGGGAAAATCCCTCATGGTTTTTTAAAATGATTTTTTAAAATGATTTTTACATATTTAAGACCAGACCTTTTGTCACAGAAGACATTTTGACAAGTCAAGGCAGGAAAAGCAACGGTGTAAACAAATAAGGGCTGAATTCCATTAATGTGCTTCAGTTTCACAGTCTTTGTATTGTGCAGGCTGCCTCCCTGACAAGTCAACATATCTGCTGTGAACAAAGAATATTGTAGAGTTTAATACATGACTGACTACTACATTGGATTATTTGGGCTGAAACTTCTGTCTTTATCTGTTGTGTTTATGTACTTGTTGTACTGACTCACACACGCCTAAACCCTTTACAAAGGGACACAGTAGTCAGGGATTAAATATTGCCGCAGGATGTGGATGTGTTGAACTGAGGGTTCCATCTAGAAATTGCAAATTGTGTCCCTTGCTCTACTAACAGAGGTCGACATGACCAAAACCTTTTTACAAAACAGGGCACGATGCCACACAGGACAGCGACCTGGAAATGGCAAATTAACATAGAGGCACTAGGTGGATTTCGGGGTACATGTCATTACCCTTTTTTAACAATGACAGCTCACCTTGGCCAGGTTGGTGGACTTTCCGACCCCATTTACACCACAAAATGTAATGACAAAGGGCCTTCGCTGGCTTTGTGCCTCCATGACATCTCGCAGAATGTCCACTCTTCGCTTGGGCTGCAGGATCTGCACCAGTGAGTCCTGCAGGGCCTGCTTTACCGTTGAGGCAACAGCTGGAAACACAGACAAAGAATAGGGCTTTGTTGAAATCTGAGAATTGTGTAATCACTATTCTGCATGCATTACATTGACTGACACACATAGTCTGATTATAGTTCTTCTATATAGTATGTTATTGTTATAGATAGCAAACTGTACACAAGCTCATTACAAGTTACAGCGAGTGTCTAATTCAATAAAAAACATCTCTGATCCAACATATGCACTATTCCTCCTAAACTTGAATATCTGTTGGATGTTTCTTGTTAAATGTCATTTTAAAATCACAGTCCTGTGTATATAAAATAGTGAGAAAGGAACTAGAAAATCACATTATTTTCCTAGCATGTAGACCAGACCTGATAGGGGACAAATCAATTCATGAAAATACCTCATGCTCAACTGTTCCCCTCTGAGCTTAACCCAACAAGGATCACACTGTATGGTTTATTATAAGTAAGTAAGTTCTATACATGTTTAAAGTTGACCTACTGGTGAATGTGCCCATGACTTTGCCCTCCAGTTTTTTGGCTACAGAGTCACAGAGCTGGGAGGCAATTTCGGCTGCTACATTCTTCGCTACGGGATGAAAAAAAAAGAAAACAGTGAATAACAGACAAGCCAGTTTCAAATCCTGCATGATGAGAGCGATGAGTGGGAGATATCATACCAATGAGGTGGTCCCTCATCTTGTCCAGAACTGACTCCATATCGTCACGGGTCAGGCTCTTGGAGCCCACCAGACCCTTCAGCATCCCAAACATGCCCCCGAAACCGCCACCCTTTTTGGAGCTGAGAAGATTTTGAATTATCTCAAACAGACGAGGCCGGTAACATGTTTACATTGCAACACATTTGAAAAACAAAATCCAAAAATAAGATTCACTTTCTTACCTTGCCTTGCTTGTCTCATTGACAACCACTCTCTCCTCTTCTTCCTCCTCCATCTCTTCGTCTTCCTCAGTGGACTCGTAGTCCACAGACAGCAGGTCTCCCTTCATGGGGTTTAGCTGCATCCCCTGAAACACATCCATGACATCAAGAACTTGGCATCATAACCTTAAATACTTTAACAGGATTAATGTGACCTTACTCAACTACAGAACCTCTTAGTGATAGTAGAGGGGAGGGGTACATACTGGGTCAATTTGTCCTTCCGGGTTCTGGTCTCCACCATTGGGGGAACCATCTCCGTTCCTATCACTATAGTCCAGGTTCTTGGTGCCTCTACCACCCATGTCCCAAACACGCATTTGTTTTTCCCGAGGCTTTTGAGGCTTTGGAGACTTACTGTGAGTAAGATGACAGGAAATCTGAATTAAGCAACGCAAAACCGACAGTTAAATATGCTTTACACTAGCAGACAGAACTAAACCTGGTTCTAAGGGACTCACACTGACATTGTATTCAACGGATTTATTTAAACACATCAAATATTAATGCTCTTTCATTTTTCTTACATTTCAAAGATTTAAAACACTACACATTATTTGTCTATGAAGCTCTACTGGGAAAACTACCAAACTATCTCTGTTCCCCTAACACATAAATCCACTACTTCCAATGTCATCCAACATCTTACATGTAGCTGTATTACCTTTTAAAACCCAACTTAGGACTGTTTGAATCAAAAGATTTAACAAAAGAAATAAAAGTTAAAGGGATTCGGGATAGTTTTCACAGATTTGTGACAACATTAAATCCAATATAAAGATATAGTACATTTAAATAGAATTGTATCAACTGTATTTATTTGAACTATAGCTTGTTTGACTTTTCATTAAAACGTTTCCCCTACCTGGGTTTTTCCGCAGGTACCGCAGTGCGCTTGCGAAAGAATTCCTCTCTCTTCTTCTGCATGATCTCATCATGAGTCAAGCCCTGGTTCCCATTCTCAACCGTCTTCTGGCCAGCAGATGAGGCCTTACCTTGATCCACTTTGACAGGCTCAGCTGCAGGAGCTGGAAAAAAGATTGAAATATGTGCTGAAAAAAAAAAGGCTAAAATGCCAAAACGTGTAAAAAAAACAGCTAAATTCTGGATGGCAGTAAATTCTATTCCCCTTCATTTCCTAATGTTATCACTGCTGATGGGTGTTCTACTTCAGACCATAAAAAGACTTGTGTAGCTTTTAATAAACATTTTGCATCTGCTGGTAATCTATATTAATGAAAAATATACAGGACCCCCTCTGTCTGCTATTGATCCTGACACCCAGGAAACACCAAGCTGGTCTAGCTTACTAGCTGTAGACATAAAGAACTTGGTCGGAGAGTATAAACTTGACCAATACTTTTTAAAAGTTGCCACTTGTAGTTGGCTATATAACATACTTTTAACCTTTCAGATTTAACTAGAACAGTTCTTGGGATCTGGAAGTAAAAGCATAGATAAAAGCAGTGGAACAGCTGACATTAACAATCATAGGGCTATTTCTGAATGATCTTGCCAAGCAAAAGCACTACAATCCCTAATGAACAATCACCTTAAGTCATTTCTCAGTATACAGTTGACCATGCCTTTCTTTTAAAGCTTCATAGTAGTGCTGCATGACTCATCTAATCACAATCGCCATGTCAGCCTGTTCAATTATATAACCGCAAAAGAGACAGATTTACTTTAATCTTTCAAATGTGTGTATGAGAACATTTGGTCATCTATGCATCATGAGCAGAGACATTTCACATACTGCACTCAGTCTCTGTCTGTGCAGTGCATGGTCACATGACTTGCCAGTGTGCAGACCACAGACCAGGTGTGAATGCATGCTAACTAGCAGGAAGAGAAAAAAGAACTACCTCTGCCATATGGCAATATTTTGGATTTAAGTTTTGACATAGAGCAGAACGAGGTACTCTGTAAAACATCTCAAATGAAAGTCTCTACGACACAGAATCAGCATCTTAAACAGCAGAAACACAAATGTGATGAATGCATTGCAGCGAAAGCGCTAACTAATAAAGATACGACCAGCGAAGGCCAGACTGTAAACAAAACAAAACAAAGCATATTACAAATGTGTGACCTGTGTGAGGAGCGTGAGGTCATTATCACAACAGATAACGGAGCTGTGGAGCTTAATCAATGGACTCGGTTGCAGTGTTTTGGACTCCACCTTGCTAGTGGTAAGTTAGATTCTCAAAATCATCAGTAATGATACACTTATCATACCATTTTGCTTATTATCTCGCAATATTTCCCACAATAATCACAAAGTATATCATGCAGCCGTACTTCATAGTATTAGCTTTGATGAAATTGCTTTCAAAAGGTTTCAGAGTTACCTCATGGACAGATGTGTTGCTATAGTTAATGTCAAATTTGAGCTTGAGTATATAGTAAAAGGTGTACCTCAAGGCTCAATCCTAGGAACTGTTCATTCTGTATATAAATGATATTGTTTGTTTGGTAACTTCAGCTTTGGCCCTTGGACACAGTTTATCACTTTGTATTAACATTTATTACTGGTGATAATTACAGTACATCTCTCTCTCTCTCTCTCTCTCTCTCTCTCTCTCTCTCTCTCTCTCTCTCTCTCTCTCTCTCTCTCTCTCTCTCTCTCTCTCTCTCTCTCTCTCTCTCTCTCTCTCTCTCTCTCTCTCTCTCTCTCTCTCTCTCTCTCTCTCTCTCTCTCTCTCTCTCTGGATTATGTTGCACATGCCAGCTGTTTAACTTGGATGATGTAAGTTCTCATACTGTGCATCAACAACCTGGAATAACCTGCAGAACCTTCAATTGTTTAACCTTTAATTGATTAAAACCTTAAACAATTCAACTTGTTCTAAAGAGCTAGTGTTGCATCATCATCATCAATCTCAGGTCTTACATCATTTGAATTTTTTTTCTTTTCATTTCAACTTTTATTTAGACTCAGATATATAATGAAATAGGGAGGCCAAGCAAAAAGCACAAACAATATATCCCAGATATCATACTTTGATAAGGATGATGACAGAGCCTGAAACTCATTTTTCCGCCTCATTTCAATTTGACTGATATTTTGTCCACTCCATTAACACCAGTCAATATATTGCACCTCAGTACACCACCACCCACTATGACCTCAGTAATAAACATAAAGCAGAATTATGACATTTTTGACCTTGTCAATAAAAATTGAAAAAGTATAAACTTAAATAAAGGTAGAATTTATAGCAGAGCTGTTGTATTGGATTTGAATAATGGACTGTACAGTACACAGCTGTTATTTCCTGATGAAGTGGTGGGTGGCTGAAGTTCAGAGACTATAACTTGAAGGACAGTGACACAATGCAATCTGCGGTAAGAATGGGACACGTAAGACCTGTAGTCGCCCCCAACAAAGTAAAATCCCCTTTATGTGAATCATTTAAGGGGGAATTCCACCCAATTTTGAAAGATTAATTTCAGGCTTATTTCATCATCCAAAAGTATGATATCTGTGTTGTTTCTATGTTGTTTGTGCTTTTTGCTCGGCAATATTGGAAATAAATAGTCTAAATAAAGGTTGAAATGAAATGAAAAAAAAATCAAATCAAGTAAGGACTGAGATTGATGATGATGATGATGATGATGATGATGATGATGCAACACTAGCTCTTTAGAACAACCACCTCCAGCAGTACTTACCCTCCTTTTTGTTGTTTTTATTCTTCTTGCCACCCGGTTCCTTGGCTTTGTCCCCACCTTTCGTCTCAATCATTGACTTCACAGTTTTTTGGGATTTCTCGGACTCCTTGAAGGTCCGCATGGCAGCAGGGCTTCGAGCTTTGCCGCTGTCCTCCGCCTCTCTGGTGGTTTAACATTTGTCACGTGTCAGCATGAGCAGAAACAGAAAGGTTTCGGTTAGTGATTCGTTTGATTCTCGCACATTCTTTTGATATGGTGTGTTTAATCTATGATACCACTTGCACTTGGATCAATAATCCTAATACACTTTTACTTAAAACTTTTAAAGGTCGCTATGTACAGATGAAATAAATCAAGGATGCATTTATATAACTCATTGCAGACACAAAACAATATCATGACTGAAGTCCTTCATGACAAGAAGTGAGTAAAACTGTCTGTCTTTACCTAAGAAGTATCTTAAAGTCTTCCTCGAATTCAAAATTGTTGCAGAGATGCTTCAATGCTCCCTTCTGCTCCAGCTCATTCTTATAACGATCCCTAAAATGAAGCTGAACATCATCTATGAATTTGTCCACATAGGTCAGCGTCAGGATCTTTTGAAAACCCACCTGGATTACACAAAAAAAAGAGAAGAGTGTGGATCATTAACATGTAAAGATAAAGACAACATGCAGCCCACAATTTTGGTAGGGGTTTGATTTTAATGTATTCAGTGTGCAATTGAGAAACTTACCACAAAAATCAACTCAAACTCATTATCCAGCTTGTATTTGAGACTCAGGGCCTCATGAGTGTATGAATTGTTCCCACTCCGCTCCTGAAACATCACAATCATCGTTGACATGTCAACGGGAGATAAACACACACGTCTTTGCTACTGTTGCTACAGCTTTAGTCTTCTGTGTCTTTCTAAACAATGTGTGAGAAATGACTGGAGAGCAAACTATAAACAAAAAGCAGCTTACAGTTCGCAAAAAGGAGAATTCAGGCTAAACGCATCTCAAAAGCTCCCTTGTTTATCACACTAACGTTACGCAATAAGCTAGCATTTGCTGTTGCCTACTAGCGTTAGCATTAGCTGTCAAAGCCATGCCGACAATGAGAAAAACGCAGATAGGTTTACTGTCACAGGTTTTCCACTTGTCACCGAGGCTTACCTGAAGGATCACGGAGCGGATCAAGGCGTTGACAGGCCCGGTGAAGGATTCAGTGACCCCAGCCCCCTGAAAACACCACAACACTATCCCCCCTTTGCTGAAGATGGTGAAGAAATCGAGCATCTTGCCACCACGTATCTAGATTTAAAAACAAACACGGAAGGGGGGAGGGGGGGAGAAAGGTGAAACAGAAGCCCTGCCTACAAACGCTTGTCGACACATTTAAAAGGTCTGTACCTACTCATAAAATGATGAAATCTTACCAGATAATACTTGAATAGATGGTAAATCCCCCACCAGTGCGAAACTGCTTTAGACACGTCAGATGCAGAACCAGGAAATGACGTTGTCTTCCGGTGGGGTTTTCCGCGCATGCGCTGTCTGATGGCTCCTGCCAACTTGACGTCATGACAACTCAAGCACATGTGGGTACGGGATTTCCACCGGCAGCGGTTACGACGCGGTACCGCTGCTGCGCAATAATGTTGCTCCATCCTCTGCCCGGCGTCCAACCCCACCGGGAGCGTTACAATAGCGGAGAGAAATCTGCCTTTTTAAACTAAGATGCACTGTTAACACATACAGTATCACTAGTAGTGAGACTAATAGTAGTGGTAGCAGTAGTAGTAGCCTAGCAGTAGCTATTATTAAGGTTTTACACGCAAAACTATGAAATTATTTATTTTTTTATTTTTTGTTTATTATATTATTATTTGTTTATAAAATGTGGTGCATGGTTTTGGATGAAGCTACCCATGACCTGTTAAACCTGCTGTGGGGCCCGGGTCAGAAATGAGCTGTGGGTCCTTATTGGAAATTTACATTCAATTTTAAAATGGAAAATACAAACTGCCATATGAACTAACAATATTATAACACGAGAGCCTTGGTATAGAGTCATAAAGCATGTGTTTGCTTGAGGCCAGTTTATAGTTTGCTGCAGATGTACATGCAGTAAGAAGCTGAATGTGTCCAGGGAGCTTGGGGCCTCTGCTTCTTCTTGGCAGTTGCCCTGTTGGTAATTATGCCTTAAAGCGCAACATTACCTTATATTACAACATTTTGCCATTGTTACTTGTTTTTAATTGAATAACATTTTCTGTTTTACTTGGATGAAGTATTTTTTATAATGTGTATTACTTCTAGTGTGTGTGAGTGTGTGTGTGTGTGTGTGTGTGTGTCAATGTGTGAGTGTGTGTGTGTCAGCGTGTGTGTGTGTGTGTGTCAATGTGTGAGTGTGTGTGTGTGTGTGTGTGTCAGCGTGTGTGTCAGCGTGTGTGTGTGTCAGCGTGTGTGTCAGCATGTGTATGTGTGTTACTTAACTTAAATAAAGGAAGTGAGTAACTTACGTAGACATGACTATATTGTTGCGCTTCACTAACATTTCAACGGTCAAACAAGAAAGCAACATGAAATCCCACAGATACTAAATAACTTCTCTTCCCTAATGTAAAGATGCTTAAGCTACAGTGGTTGTATCATTTATCATTTATCATTGGTAATTCTACCCCCAACATTAGCCTGTATTACGTATGCAATGTTACTTAATAACTTATACTTAAATAACATTTTCAATTTTATAAAGTGGTATTACTTTTATTTCTACTTGGCCTAAGATAAGGAAGTCAGTTACTTCTTCTTTTGTAGACAGGACTACTGTTTTGTGCTTCATCATGTTTTTTATAGCCCAACATGAACCCCTCCATTAAATCACATTAAACACATTGACTTCCCCTAATGTGAAAATGCTCAGTACAGTATTTTTTATTATTATTTATTTATCATTAGCTAGTTATTCTATTCTTCTTTCAAATGGGTGATCAGAAAGTAGTATAATTGTCCCTTATGATGGTTGATAATAATCATATTCAGCCTCAGCATCAGACCTTGCTGTTTTTCTTATTTAGTATTTAGTATATTGTATTTTGTATTTTGTATTAAATATTTTAGTATTTGTTCTTTCATGTCTTGTGTATTAAGCTGCTGGACCCTAAATTTCCCCAAAGGGATCAATAAAGTTTCTATCTATCTATTGAACTTGTCCATATACCAACAAAGGGTTAACTGCTTGCTCAGTGAAGTATCAAGTTTCAGTCTTTGCATGACAAATTTGGCTATGCATGCCTCACATCAAATATCAGTAACCTCGCACTTCCTCTTACTGTATTTCAGGAGGATGTCAGAGACACCAGACAATGTTATCACTTAATCTTCGTTACATTCATTTTCTGTCGTTGGACTGTCATGTTGTGGAAATAATGAGTTGTACAGCTTCCATCTCTGAGTCCTGGTCCGTTAACAACATGCATGGTGAGTTAAGGGGGTGGGGGGGTGATCTTTAAGTTGCGTGTTATTTCCTCCTTTTTTTTTTTAATTGCGAGTACTTTCATAAAATGATTATGCTACTGTGGAATAGATGGAAATTGTTCACAAATGCACAATAATGGACTGTACATTACACAGCTGTTATGTCTCATAGCTTAAATAATTCATCAGTACTTTAACAATGTAAAATCAAGATAGAAATATGCACAGATTGTTTTCCTTCTGTTTCAGGCTGGTTCCAAAAACTCTTGAAATCAAGAGTACCTTCATCAACATGTAAACAAGAAGCGAAAGTAACACAAAAAGTGACTTCTGATAGCAATTCATCACTTTCATTTACATCATCATCTTGTTCTTCGTCATCATCACCAAGGACAACTTCCTCTAAACCGACACAGTCACCACCTGCTCTGAGCTCACCGCTGCGATGGAGTCTAAAATATGATGTGTTAGTGTGCCATAGCTCAGATCCCAGTGACACTGAAGAGGCTGTACGCCTGGTCTCTTTTCTGGAGGCCCACAGTCTTCGATGCTTTCTTGTGCACAGGGACACATGTCCAGGAGGAGCATTTTCCACAGAATTATGTGAGGCTGTACAGAATAGCCACTTGAGGGCTCTGCTCATCACTCCTAACTTCCTGCAGGATGAATGGTGCATGTACGTGATGCACCAGGCTCTGTCAGAGGGGCCAATGTCTAATCGCATGCTTCCACTGGTTTATAACCTGCCACACTCTCAGTACCCTCAAGAACTCAAGTTTCGCTTCTACTTCGACCTCGGCAAGCATCCTGACCAATGTTATAGTCGTGTCAACAACACTGTGCTACAATGTGAGTAACGGGGAAACTTTTTTTTTTGGCAGGGTTCATAAACATAAATTGTGCCTGGCCTTAACCCCACATTTGAGATCTTTTGTCAATGATGATTTTAACTTAACCCATGATAAGTAGCCAACTGTTATTTTTCCTTTTCTGAAAAATGTCGAATTAGCACTTTGCTTACTTTAACTTAACAAAAAGAAGACAATCTGCAATGATTGAAACATTTTGGTGGTGAAATCATCTGTAATAATATCCTCTTATTGTCTTTTCCAGACCTGCAAGACATGGTTAAAAATGAGAAGACAAGATTGCAACATGGACAGCTCTAGCAACGGATTAAGTGGAGTGAGCAGCTAACAAGAAGACCATGCTGATATCAAAGTATTTTCCTGCTTGGACTTCAATTCTGCTGGAAGAGAAAGAAGAGCGACTTTCATTACTGCAACAGTAATTAAAGACAGAGATGAAGGACAAGAGACTCTAAAGGGAAAACAATGCTACTATTGACTGATGTCAACCTTACCAAACCTTTTATTACATAACGTCAACAAAATGAAGCTACAGTGGTGTAAATCAGACTTTTCTTCACTCTTTATTTATGCTAAATCAACTCTGGGTGAAGATATCCATACAGTGAACAGGACACAGATGCCACAGCCTAGGGCATATATCCTGTATCATAGCTAGAGAAGTACAGTTCTGAGCATTAATGCACATGTATCGTGATCATTTGTCTCCATAGTGTCATCTTTTTAATCCATCCAGTTCAATTGCACGTCACTATTTATGTTTACAATAAAGGGCACTATAGCACCATAAATACACGTGATCTTCTTTTTAACAGAGTGAAAAATGGCGGTTATACTAGGTTAAGATGAAAATACTGTGAAACATAAATTTACCACTAGATGGAGTGTTTTCCCATAGTATCCAGTAGAGAATGGTACAGAGGAGATATCGGGTAATTTATGCAGTATCTCTATCCATTGTGTGTGTGTGTGTGTGTGTGTGTGTGTGTGTGTGTGTGTGTGTGTGTGTGTGTGTGTGTGTGTGTGATTTGAATGAATCTTAATAGAACATTTAAAAGGCAAACAATAAAAACAAATACCAGACATCTCAAAAAAAGTTAAGAGCAGCAGCAGTAAAGAAAAGTGTCAGTGCAGCTTAAATAATACAAATAAATAATAATAGCAGCAGCAGCAGCAGCAGTGGTCTATTCAGCACCAGAAGTGCATGTAGTGCATGTTTAACGCAGTCTTTTATGGCCGAAGTGGGACAACGGAGGCCACAGCTCTGGGATGAAAACTGTATTTCAGTCTGTTGTTGTTTTTTTTATTTGAATGTCCTGAATCTTCTGCCAAATGGGAGCAGTTCAAACATAGAATAGGTCGTGGTGTGTGATGTCATTGAGGATACTGGTGGCTTTCTTTTTGAGTTTGTTGGTGAAGGTGGTCACCAGTCCAGGAGGCCAATCCTGCTTCACTTTCCTCAGGAAGAAGAGTCTGGTGTGTGTGTGCGTGTGTGTGTGTGTGTGTGTGTGTGTGTGTGTGTGTGTGTGTGTGTGTGTGTGTGTGTTAGAGTGAGATAAGAAAGGAAAGGCGTACCCGTGATATCAGCTGATTGTGGCATTTCCTTTCCTGTCTACTTAAAGTAATACGTGAGGAACTGTAATCCCTGGTGAGAACAACAACTTGACACTCCTCCTCTTCTTTCTGTGACCTCTTTTAAACACAGCAAGAGTTCAGACTTACAGCTCTGATCCGCTGGCATATTTTAAGGCAGAATATTTCTGAGTTTGAACCTGTTGACAATTCGGAAGGAACGCCCTTCCTCTTCCACCCCCCAAAAAAAACCTTTCAGCGCTCTATTATGTATGATCAGTGTTGCTAAGGTTACTTTTGAAATGTAATAGGTTACAGATTATTAATTAACCTGTTAAAATGTAATTTAATGTAACTATTTTAATTACTTAATCAAGGTAATGTGACTTATTACATTTGATTACTTTGTGATTAAGTTTCTAACAAATGCTTCAATCTAGGAAATAAAGTTAATTTAAGTGCATAGTGCTGAATGAATGGAGCCTGTCTAGACATAGAGACAGCTCTTTGTAAGCCAGTGTCGTAGTCAGGAGTCAAAGTGTGGATGGGCACAAAGTAAATCAGATGGGACTAACCTGTCCAAGGCCAATCATACCATTAGAATTATATTTGCCTGAATGTACCGCAGTGTAATCCTACAAGCCATATACATTATCAGAGGTAATGTTACAGGCACCAAGACGATCATTACCAACCTCACACAGTAGCCACATATTCACATATTCCCACATGCACACACGCACACACACACACACACACACACACACACACACACACACACACACACACACACACACACGCACACACACACACACACACACACACACACACACACACACACACACACATATGGACCAATGCTTCAGGTCATTCCCCTATCTCTCTATCTGTTTCCTCTTTGTCAGTTATGTATAAAAAGGCCCAAAATAAATCTATAAAAACAACAACAAAAAAACGTTCCTCTGTGAAAAGTGCAGGCTGTACACTGTGAGTGAAAAGAGGATGGGTTGCTTACAATTTGCCAAATGCAAATGGCAAATGCAAAAAGTCTGACCTATCATCACCATATGATGCACTCAAATTTGTCCTAAAAGCTTTGCTGAGTGAGGACCTGCGTTGACAGGATATGCTGTATGCAAAAAGAAGATACAAAGCAACACAATTCATTTAAACTGTTTACCAAAAGGAATATAATCAAATGCAACTCCTTTATAATCACTAGCATTTTCTTTCACAACTGTCATTTTATTACAATCCATTATAATCCATTATAGTTTGCAATGGATTACAAATACATTTAATTACATACCACTGTTACAATAGTAGAATATCAGGTATTATGCCTCTGAGAAGTGTTACGTTTGTTTTATATCTGTATTTTTAGCTATTATTATATTTTAGCTGTATCATCCTTCCACTTCCCTAGACCTCTAAACAACAACAGACTTTTAAGGCCACAATAAAAAACCCTTGATAATGGCCTCTTTTGTGGCGAGCCAACATTGGAACATAAAAATTGAGACTAATCTCTGAAAGGCACAGATGTTCTACGAAGCTTTTGTTGTTACCATAACAAATCATCCTCCAGATCACACACACACACACACACACACACACACACACACACACACACACACACACACACACACACACACACACACACACACACGCACTAGCACACACACACACACACACTGCGATATGTGAGATCTGAATGCTGACTGAGGGAAAGGCAATTTCACAACTTTGATATCATTAGCCAAGACACAATATCACACACATATAAAGCTATCTTTCATGTTTTAGACGAGAGGAGTTTAGAGGAATCAATAACTATTTTGCCGTGAACTTAAATATAGAGGTTTTATAACTTCAAGTCATTTAAACCTATTTTTTCTTAAAAAAGGTTTTTTATTTCAAAGCATGTTTGATTTCTTCTGACTTTGAGTCTTTTAACTTGAAATGATGTTGAATGAATGACCTGCTGGGAGGTCACGTAACTCACTGAGTTAAATCTCTATAGATATCTTTTTTTTTTTTATAGTTTGAAGATATAATTCCTTATAATGCCACTTAATGTAGTTTTGCATGTATGAACTGCATCAATATTACAACAATAAATCAGAGGCACAGAACTGTTGCATTTTATCACATCAAACAACGATAATCTATACAACATGTAAGGACTTGTTTAAACAACCATTACTTTTTATAGTGTGTGATTTAGATAACATACATAGGACAGGGTTCAGTGGACAGTAAACCGGTTTCATCAAAGGATAACTGATGAAGTGTAAAGCACACTGATGAAAAGAGAGAAAATGCAATTTAACCCTCCTGTCGTCCTTCCGGGTCAAATTGACCCCGTCTGTTTGGACTGTTCCTTCTTTCCTCCCTTTCTTCCTTCCTTAAGAGGATTGCTGTCAGTAAACATCTCGAGTCACTCTCTCTAAAAACTAGCGACCAAGTCCGAAACCTTGGCGTGCTGATAGACTCAGATCTGACCTTCAGCAGTCATATCAAATCAATCACCAAAACAGCCTTCTATCAGCTTAGGAACATATCCAGAGTGAAGGGTTTTATGTCCCAAACAGACCAGGAGAAGTTGATTCATGCTTTCATCTCCAGTAGACTCGACTACTGTAACGGTCTTCTGACTGGACTCCCACAAAAAAGCATTAAACAACTGCAGCTCATTCAGAACGCTGCAGCTCGAGTTTTAACCAGAATAAAGAGATCAGAGCACATTACTCCAGTTCTAAAGTCTTTACACTGGCTCCCAGTCAGATATAGAATAGATTTTAAAGTTCTGCTACTGGTCTACAAATCACTGAATGGTTTAGGTCCAGAATACATGAATGACATGTTAGTAGAATATAAACCCAGTAGAGCTCTGAGATCTACTGACTCAGGTCAGATAGTCGAGCCCAGAGTTCAGACTAAACATGGTGAAGCAGCTTTTAACCTTTGTGTCGTCCTCCCGGGTCAAATTGACCCAATCTGTTTTGACTGTTCCTTCCTCCCTTCCTCCTTTTCTCTTTCTTTCCTTCCTCTCTTTTGCCTCCCTTCCTTCTTTCCTTCCTCCATCCCCCTTTGTTCCTTCCTTCTGTCCTTCCTTCCCCCCTCCCTCCTTCCTTCCTTCCTTCCTTCCTTCCTTCCATTCCTTCATCCCTTCCTTCTTTCCTCCCTCCCTGCTTCTCTCTTTCTTTCCTCCCCCCTACCTTCCTTCTTTCCTCTGTCCTTCCTTCCTCCCTTCCTTCTTTTCCTTTCTCCCTCCCTCCCTTCCTTCCTTTCCTTCCTTCTTCCTTCCTTCTTTCCTTCCTCCCTCCTTTCCTTCCTTCTTCCTCCTTTCCATCCTTCCTTCCTCCCTCATTTCCTTCCTTCTTCATCCCTTCCTTTCTTCTTCCTCCCTTTCCATCCTTCCTTCCTCCCTCCTTTCCTTCCTTCTCTTGAGGACAACAGGAGGGTAACACAACTGGAACAAACTACCAGCAGAACTGAAATCGGCCCCAACTGTGAATATTTTTAAATCCAGGTTAAAAACACTTCTTTTCTCCTGTGCTTATGATTGAGCTCTTTATTTCAAAGCACTTTAAATTGTAATCTTTCATTTGCACTCTATGTCCTTTTAATGATTTTAAAGCAAATCATTATTTTATGCTGCAACCTTATATTTAATGCTCTATTATAGTATTTTATTTCTCTCTCTTTCTATGTTTCTGTACTTTGTTTTTATTATGTGTTTACTATGATTGGGTTTTATTTTTATTTCTCAAATTCCATGTTTTTTTTCAATTTTTTTCTGTTTAAATGTTTGTTTTATGTAAAGCACATTGAGTTGCCACTGTGTATGAAATGCGCTATATAAATAAAACTGCCTTGCCTTGCCTTATTTCCTCCCTCCGTCCTTGTCTCTTTCTTTCCTTCCTCCCTCCCTCCCTCCCTCCCTCCCTCCCTCCTTCCTTCTTTCCTTCCTTCCTCCCTTCCTCCCTTCCTTCTTTCATCCCTACCTCCTTATCTCTTTCTTTCCTCCCCCATACCTTCCTCCCTTCCTTCTATCCTCTGTCCTTCTTTCCTTCCTTCCTCCCTTCCTCTTTTCCTTTCTCCCTCCCTCGTTCCTTCTTTCCTTCCTCCCTCTTACCTTCCTTCCTCCTTCCTTCCTCCCTCCTTTCCTTCTTTCTTCCATCCTTTCCTTCCTTCTTCCTCCCTTCCTTCCTTCCTTCCTTCCTTCCTTCCTTCCTTCCTTCCTTCCTTCCTTCCTTCCTTCTTTCCTTCCTTCCTTCCTTCCTTTCCTTCCTTCTTCCTCCCTTCCTTCCTTGACTCAAGGACAACAGGAGGGTTAAAGGTAAAAACATAATCAAGATCTATATATTTCTACATTATTGTTGGGAGGAGACTAAATTACGAGCCTATGTATTCCAAATGTCCTTCTTGTCATTGCATGTCTCCTTATTCCTCTTACTATGCGTGTCCGGATCATCTTCTGCTATTGTTTTCACATCAATCGCTCAACCCCGCACACTGCTGAAGCCTGAAGTTTAAGGTGTTCAGTATATATATAAATACATCTTTAATGCTGAATCTTACACCTGAGCTGAATACATTAAATCACCAATCACCACACAAAGCTCATTAAAAGACAGTAAAACCAACAGAAATAATCATAATAAGAGAATGGACACAAAAAAATAAATGGCTTCTGAGCTAATAACCTTATAAATATTGCTTATTTGGGCGTCATCATTTAACAACATGGTGGCATTGCATTCACTCACTGCTATTGGACCAGACGTGCACTGTGCAGCACTGTGATGTGCAAATACTGAATGGTGATGCAATAGTTTAACTTAGAGAAAAAGTGAAACTACAAACAACATAGTCAGTGACAATGAATTTTAGGAGAGAAACCAAAGTGAAGCACACACAGGGTTAAAGGAACAATTAGATGTTTAATAATGTTATATAACCTTTTAAGTCATATTTAGTTAAAGCCACAAGACAGTGGTGTAATGTGGTGTATTAGCATCTAAGGACATTGCTTGCATCTGGAAGATTACCCAAGTAGCCCAGCTAGCTAAATTGGCTAACCTCATGCTATTTGTAATATTAAACTTACTATCTATCCAAGGATGCACAATATAACAACAGAACACATTTGATAGTCGAGTCCTGTCTATTTTGAATGGCTTTAGGACAGCTACATGTGGTGAATTTGCAATATCTTTTGGTTATTACAACGCAAATCATTTTAAAATAAAATGAAAAAACACAAGGTTCTGGCTTTAATACATTTTGGACCTTGGTCAGCTATCTAGGCCACATATTTGCCTTCCAAATGTATGTAAATGGTTGAGCATCAAGTCTTGTACAACCGCACCATTTTCTGCTGAGTCAGTACTAGGTGTTATACCCTGAAAACCACATTTGAATACATTTTGAACTGGAGGCAGTTTGCTTATGTTTGACTGATTAAAACAACACTGTAAAAAGTCCTTCAGTGGTAGTGTGTATATTACTCAATTTATTTAAGTATATTTACCCATTAAATCAATTGCCTATTCTTTCACATAATTAAAAAGTAAGAACATTTTGGTAACTTATTGTTTGGAATGAAAAAATTATTTCACTCAACATTACAATAAACTCAGTAAAAGAGCTTATGGGTCAATGACGTATAAGGATTTTCAACAACTCAATTTTAGAATAATAAAAACAAGCATATCTAATGCAGTAGTTCAAACATTCAGGATGTTGTGTACCCGACAATTCATATTACAATTTGAAAGGGATTTTAGTGGGTTTTTCAAGATTAATTGGCACTGGCCTTAAAAAAAAAGTCATGTGGTGCGACCATGATTCATCTTGAAATATCTTATATAAATAAAAGATCATCATTTAAAACATTTCCAAACACTTTATATTACTGAAAACTTGTAAAAAAAAAAAAGATGTGAAGCGTGTTAAGTAAATTAATTTATTTCAAGATGAATCATGGTCGCACCACATGACTTTTTTTAAGGCCAGTGCCAATTAATCTTGAAAAACCCACTAAAATCACTTAATTTCACATTTATAATATGGATCTTCAGGTACACGACATTCTGAATGTTTGAACTACTGCATTAGATATGCTTGTTTTTATTATTCTAAAATTGAGTTGTTGTAAATCCTTATACGTCATTGACCTTTATGTCTACAACTAAACTCATGACCCGCCCGCCTGCACCAACAGAACAAGTCTGGACCTGCCTGCTGCACACCAGCGTATTTGTTTGGCTAGGAAAGATTATACTTCACCATAAATATGTGAGTATTTATTTGCATCGTTTACAGTTATGGTTGACCCAAATGAGCACGACTGTATTTCACTACCTATTAATGCAAAGCATCGCCCATCTCCTCTATTTGCCCTATTTGCCTCTATTGAGCCCTTGCTTAAAACAGGTGTATTGATGGTTGGCAGTATAAGCTCGGCTTGGTGAATGTGAATTATTCAGTCTGAAACAACTTCTGCAAATACTCATGACACTGACCTGAGGAGAACATTTTTTAAATTATAACCTCTATACACATTCAAGGCAGAGATGTGCAGAGGGGCAGTCCATACTTGTTTGCATTGTTGCCCCATAGTGAGGATTTATTTCCAACATTTAAAATCTATTTAATGGAACAAAGGGCTGTGGATTTTTAGTATAGTAAAGTATAACAAAGTAAAGTGTAAACTGCTATTTTCACATGGAAGTTAACAGTACCTGGAGACCCTACAGATCAGAGCAAGTCTTACCATTGTGTTGTCAGCTTGATATTACGAAGCCCTTCCAATGTTTATATACACGGTCGCCCATAAAGTTAGAATAAAATATTTTTTTACCTCTTTCCATGAAATGATTGTGACAATGTGATGTATTCTTGATAGATAAAGTGTATATATTCTCAAAATTGTATTGATCAATCTCATTGCACCTGGTCAAAGGTGATTACTGATGTGTATAAATAGAAAATAAAAAGAGGAATGTGTCTGAAAACTAAATTATTCCAACTGTATGGGCGACCGTGTACATTGGTTTTAATAAGGTCATAAAATATTTGAAGGATGTAATTATTTTCAGACATACAGTATAGGTCTGGGGGATTCCAAATGTCTTCAGTGTCAACAATATGCTAAGAGCTAATGAACTAGCACGGACTACTGGTTTAAATACTACAACTAAACAAACATGCATAATTTCATTATGCACTACACAGCGGAGATGTTCTTAAATTAACAATTCTTTCATTTGTGTTGCTTCTTGAGAAAAAACCATCAGATCTACTCAGAGGATCAATTCACCTACGAATCAGTGTGTCTCATGCAGGGACACAGTAGGTAAGATCAAACTAAAATAAAGGTTTTAGATATTTTTGTAATATCCAAGAGGGTAGAGATAACCATAACTGTTCTGTTTTTCATTGACAGATGGGACGGCTCTGTAAATGATGCAGCCACAACAAAGACTGATATTCTAAAGCATCATTGACTGCATTTCCCTAAATTTCCCCGAGGGGATCAATAAAGTTTACATCTATCTATCATGGAACACGCTCTCATTTGTCAAGATACCATCCATGTTCCTCGCTGCACTTTGTTAAATAGAAATAAATACCTTTCTTTTCTTTATTTGTTGAATTTGTGGCAACGCTAGCTAATTATTTGAACTGGATTAGACCTAAAACAGAAAAGATAAAACTGGTCAAAATTAATAAAATTGAGTTTATAAATTCAGTCAAATCACATTTTTTATTTTTCTAGGGTACTTTTATTTTAATGAAGTCTGATGTGGTTAATATGCTGTGACCTCTTTCACATTGGTTAAACTCAATTTCCTGTTGTTGTCGCTGAAATACAACTGGGGAGTTCACCCAACTTAAAATATGCAGAAGTTCAACCAACTCCTAAAACGTGGTTGGAAAATATTTCCTCATTTAAAAAAAAAAAGTTTTAGTTAAGTGACATTTTTTTGAGTGTACACTAAAAGGTTCACAAAGTTGTTGTCTGCTTTAAGTAATCTGTTGATGACTGACTAACACAAGATTCAAATGGTGAGTGTTTTTGTTGACAAAGACTGAAAAATAACTCGAAGAAAGTTGACTAAATATGACTAGAGCTCGCATTTACCTTCGATCTCAGGTTTTAAATCTAATAAGAGCCCACGTGATTGTGTTGGAAAGCCACTGAATGGGCGTGCTGACTAAGCGTTAGCATCCCTTCACTTTCAGCATGAAGGGAGAACTGAAAGATAATAATAATAATAATAATAATAATAATGCATTTTATTTAAAGGCACCTTTCAAAGCACTCAAGGACACCTTACAAGGCACAAAAACACGACAACAGTACATCAAATAATATAAATCAGGTACATTTTAGTGCAAAGATAAACAAATACATATGAATGTGACTATAAAGTGCATTAGTGCAACAAATAAACAAGAACGTGATTGCATAGTTAGTGTGAGACAGAGTATGCCGCTCTGAATAAGTGCGTTTTCAGGCGGGATTTAAAGGTGGAAACAGAGTCCGAAGTACAAATGTCTGGTGGGAGAGAGTTCCAAAGGTGAGTTCCAAGAACTCCTCCCTTCCTTCCTTCCTTCCGTCTGTCCTTCCTCCCTCCTTCTCTCTTTCTTTCCTCCCCCCTACCTTCCTTCTTTCCTCTGTCCTTCTTTCCTCCCTTCCTCTTTTCCTTTCTCCCTCCCTCCCTCCTACCTTCCTTCCTTATTTCCTCCGTCCTTCCTTCTTTTCTTTCCTTCCTTCCTCCCTCCTACCTTCCTTCCTTATTTCCTCCATCCTTCCTTCTTTCTTTCCTCCCTTCCTTCCTTCCTCCCTCCTTTCCCTCCCTCCTTTCCTTCCTTCCTTCCTTCCTTCCTTCCTTCTTCCCTCCTTCCTTCCTTCCTTCCTTCCTTCCTTCCTTCCTTCCTCCCTCCCTCCCTCCCTCCCTTCCTCCTTCCTTCCTTCCTTCCTTCCTTCCTTCCTTCCTTCCTTCCTTCCTTCCTTCCTTCCTTCCTTCCTTCTTCCTCCATTCCTTCCTTCCTTCCTTCCTTCCTTCCTTCCTTCCTTCCTTCCTTCCTTCCTTCCTTCACTTCCGCACTTTGATCCAGGCTCTCTTAATAAGTCTTAATAACTATCGACAAGTCTCTTAATCTGACCCCATGATGGTAGTTAAGTTGGCAGATGGGGCAAAGAGCTGGTTGGCGGAGGAGGATCGGAGAGTTCGGGAGGGTGTGTAGTATGTGAATCAGTTCAGAGAGATATGATGGTGCCAGGTTTTGAAGGATCTTGTAAGTGAGGAGTAGAATCTTAAAGTCAATGCAGGATTTGATAGGGAGCCAATGAAGCTGCTGCAGGGCAGGAGTGATGAGTTCAAATGAGAGAATACTTGCCATCGGTGTACTTTGGACCACCAACAGTAAGTGAGCATGGTGGTCTCTGCTGGGCGCAGCAGTACTGACCTGGACGTTTCTATCTGTGGTGAGTAAATTCAGCTCGCTGTGCTACAGTGAAGCAACCAGCTGGGTTAATTAAAGGAAAGCAGGAGAGCCAAACATTTTATTGGATTTCTAGTGAACTTATGAAGGCCATATGGTGAAATGAGACGTGAGAGAGCTGCAAGTAAAATTGAACACAAAAATGGAAGATGAGTTTTAAACCCACATGTACAGCAACACTGGTTTTTAGATCACTTTTCACTTTTGCCTTATTGTGTTTATATTTAAATTTTTTTTTAAATATGCTTTTTTTATTCTGCCTTATTATGAAACCAACTTCCTCTTGTGAGACAATAACGATCTGATCTGAACTGAACTTGCATACCATTTTTTTTCTTCAGAAAATGATGCAAAACTAAAACTATGTATCAGTTATACAAAACTTTACAAAGAGTCCATCTTGCACCTCTCCTCTTAGTCATAATCCAGTTTCCCAACTGAAGATTTAAGAGCTTAACTTTATTATTGTGCTTTATTATCTTCTGCATTTGGTGCAGAACGAATGTGCAGTACTCGTTGTATGCTTAGTCACACATGAATTATGAACACCACACCTTGATAATGAAACACTGCAGCTGAATTAGAAAGCTTGTAAAGGAGTGATGCACTCTTAGATTATTTACAGAACCCTGACATTGTCCCCGGCCCCGAGCCAGCAAACATTTATCCAACATGTAATCTTTGGGTTTACGTTTGCACAAAACAGTCCTGTTGCCAGCAGATACATTAGAGGAGATCTTTACACAGCGGTTAGTCACTATCTAATTAAAGACTTAGCTTCTAAAATAAAGCAATATCACTTCTTCTCATTACATGTTTCTTCTCATTTGTCCCCAGAGCCGTAGAACTGTACAATCTGGCAATAAAAGGACCCTCACAGCCACAGCCTGGACTAAAGTCACTAAATTCACTTAAATTGTATATTGCACTATATTTTTAGGTTTATTTTTATTTTTACTTTTACTTTATTTTATTTCTGCACTTTATCACACAGCCTCATCCTCAGACCTTGTTGTTTTTATTTTAATATTTTAGTTTTTAGTTTTTCTTCTTATTTAGTTTTTAGTATTTAGTATTTAGTATTTAATGTTTTAGTATATTGTTCTTTGATGTCTTTGTGTATTAAGCTGCTGGACCCTAAATTTCCCCAAGGGGATCAATAAAGTTTCTATCTATCTATCTATCCATCTATCCATCTATCTATCTATCTATCTATCTATCTATCTATCTATCTATCTATCTATCTATCTATCTATCTATCTATCTATCTATCTATCTATCTATCTATCCATCCATCCATCCATCCATCCATCCATCCATCTATCTATCTATCTATCTATCTATCTATCTATCTATCTATCTATCTATCTATCTATCTATCTATCTATCTATCTATCTATCTATCTATCTATCTATCTATCTATCTAAACTTTTTTTCTCCAAATAAAATGATCTTATTATATTATGACTACGTTGCCATGGCTACGCTTATGAACTGTATTTCTCGCCTTTAACTATTCAGCATAAACTTGATAGAAGCTGCAGAATCACAGCCAACAGCAACATGACTCCACAGAAGAAGATCACTGACAGGGAAACGTTCATGTGTGTGTGTGTGTGTGTGTGTGTGTGTGTGTGTGTGTGTGTGTGTGTGTGTGTGTGTGTGTGTGTGTGTGTTTCAAATCCAGCACCAGTTACAGCAGACTTTCATTTCTGCAGCCACAGTGTTTGGATGTGTGTGGATCTGCCATTCATGGATGAACTTTGATGCTCACATTACTTCTCTGTGGGCCTAAGGAAAGTCACGCTGCAACACTTATATATATCAAGCTAAAGACACAATTGAACGGGTTCTGGATATATGCTGGAGTAGCAAAGGCACATTACCAGAAAAATCACTGAGCAACATGATACTTTTTTTTTTAAACCTTCCTAATAGACATATCACTGAGACACAGACTGTGAGATACTGCTAAAGTTCTGCTACTGGTCTACAAATCACTGAATGGTTTAGGTCCAGAATACATGAATGACATGTTAGTAGAATATAAACCCAGTAGAGCTCTGAGATCTACCGACTCAGGTCAGATAGTGGAGCCCAGAGTTCAGACTAAACATGGTGAAGCAGCTTTTAACCTTTGTGTCGTCCTCCCGAGTCAAATTGACCCAATGTGTTTTGACTGTTCCTTCCTCCCTTCCTCCTTCTCTCTTTCTTTCCTTCCTCTCTTTTGCCTCCCTTCCTTCTTTCCTTCCTCCATCCCCCTTCATTCTTTCCTTCTGTCCTTCCTTCCCCCCTCCCTCCTTCCTTCCTTGTTTCCTTCCTTCCTTCCGTCCTTCCTTTCCTTCACCCCTTCCTTCTTTCCTCCCTCCCTGCTTCTCTCTTTCTTTCCTCCCCCCTACCTTCCTTCTTTCCTCTGTCCTTCTTTCCTTCCTTCCTCCCTTCCTTCTTTTCCTTTCTCCCTCCCTCCCTTCCTTCCTTCTTTCCTCCGTCCTTCCTTCCTTCTTTCCTTCCTCCCTCCTTTCCTTCCTTCTTCCTCCCTCCCTTCCTTCTTCCTCCCTTCCATCCTTCCTTCCTCCCTCATTTCCTTCCTTCTTCATCCCTTCCTTTCTTCTTCCTCCCTTTCCATCCTTCCTTCCTCCCTCCTTTCCTTCCTTCTCTTGAGGACAACAGGAGGGTTACACAACTGGAACAAACTACCAGCAGAACTGAAATCAGCCCCAACTGTGAATATTTTTAAATCCAGGTTAAAAACACTTCTCTTCTCCTGTGCTTATGATTGAGCTCTTTATTTCAAAGCACTTTAAATTTTAATCTTTCATTTGCACTGTATGTCCTTTTAATGATTTTAAAGCAAATCATTATTTTATGCTGCAACCTTATATTTAATGCTTTATTCTAGTATTTTATTTCTCTCTTTCTATGTTTCTGTACTTTGTTTTTATTATTAGTGTGTGTGTGTGTGTGTGTGGGGGGGGGGGGGCCTTGCCTATTGCTACTGCAAGATACTACAACTGGAATAAGTAATATAATGATTTCTCTAACCTTTTAAGTAGGAAGTATTATTTCAACTGACCACACAGTGACTGTTCAAAGCAAACAAGCAAAGGAATGGCAAAAAGTATCCATAAAAGGTGAATGACCTGAATCAGTTGCTTAATATATGTCCAACCATTGGACTCAGAGAAACACAGATGTTCCCTGTAATTACTGGATTTGAGATTATCTCTGTTGACACTTTGATAAAGCTCGAGCCATCTTCTAAACCAAATACTTTACTTTAAAGGCTGTTGGCCTTTTCTGGGACATTCAATGCTAGATATTGTTCATTTATCACTTAGAAGTTTTAAAATGACCGTGTTAACCCTCCTGTCTGTTTTGACTGTTCCTTCTTTCTTTCCTCCCTCCCTCCTTCTTTTCCTTCCTCCCTTCCTTCCTTCCTTCCGTCTGTCCTTCCTCCCTCCTTCTCTCTTTCTTTCCTCCCCCCTACCTTCCTTCTTTCCTCTGTCCTTCTTTCCTCCCTTCCTCTTTTCCTTTCTCCCTCCCTCCCTCCTACCTTCCTTCCTTATTTCCTCCGTCCTTCCTTCTTTTCTTTCCTTCCTTCCTCCCTCCTACCTTCCTTCCTTATTTCCTCCGTCCTTCCTTCTTTCTTTCCTCCCTTCCTCCCTTCCTTCCTTCCTTCCTTCCTTCCTTCCTTCCTTCCGTCTTCCTCCATTCCTTCCTTCCTTCCTTCCTTCCTTCCTTCCTTCCTTCCTTCCTTCCTTCCTTCCTTCCTTCCCTCCTTTCCTTCCTTCTTCCTTCCTTCCTCCCTTCCTTCATTCCTTCCTTCCTTCCTTCTTCCTCCCTTCCTTCCTTGACTCGAGGTCAACAGGAGGGTTAAACCTCTACTTGAGAGACCGCACCTTGATCCAGGCTCTCTTAATAAGTCTTAATAACTATCGACAAGTCTCTTAATCTTCAATTATTGTCTAAAGTATTAGAGAGAGTTTTGACTCATAAAAGAAAATGATCTATATGAACCTTTTCAGCAGCTTTCAGGTCCGGTCACTCCACTGAAACAGCTCTAACCAGAGTGGCAAATGATCTTCTACATGGTATATGGATTCAGACTCCACCTCTGTGCTCTTATTACTGGTTCTCAGTGCAGCATTTGACACCACTGACCACTGTATACTATTACAGTATACTGACTCATCTGACGGACAGAGTGTCTGCTATAATAATATTACATCTAAATTCTCTGATGTTGAATATAGACTACCTCAGGGCTAAGACATTGGCCCCTCTGCTTTTCTCTCTTTATAGTTTGCCTTATGGCCACATGATATGCTGTCATTTAATAAAATGTCCATCGCTATGTGTATGATATTAACCTGCTTTTAAAACGCTGGTTGCCTCGCTACATAACGAAAACACACATTTGATCAAGTAAGAGTAATGCTGGACAAATGTGCGATTTCAAAAAGTGTGTCAGCCAATAATCTTGGTGTTACATTTGATCTCAGACTCTCCTTTGACAAGCATATTAAAGAAATAACTGAGGCTAAGACTGCCTTTTTCCACTTGCTAAAAATTTCCATAGCTAAAATTCAACCTTTCCTGTTCATGGCTGATGCAGAGACTTTTATACATGCATTTATTTCGAGACTTTTTTTACTTAATGTTAGAATAAAGTCTGGTATAAAATAGATTTTGGGGCCTGCCATGTACCAGTATTAAAAAGTGTGCAGCTAGAATCTTCACATTTGACCATATTATGCCAATTCTAGCCTTCATTGGCTTCTTATTCCCCTTACATTAGCTTTTAACCCTCCTGTTGTCCTCGAGTCAAGGAAGGAAGGAAGGAAGGAAGAAGGGAGGAAGAAGGAAGGAAGGAAGGGAGGAAGAAGGAAGGAAAGGAGGGAAGGGAGGAAGGAAGGGAGGAAGAAGGAAGGAAAGGAGGAAAGGAGAGAGGAAGGAAGGGAATAAGGAAAGAAGGAAAGGAAGGAATGAAGGAAAGGAAGGAAGAAAGGACGGAGGAAAGAACGAAGGAAGGAAGGTTGGAGGGAGGGAGGAAAGAAGGAAGGAGGAAGGGAGGGAGAAAGGAAAAGAGGAAGGGAGGAAGGAAGGAAAGAAGGACAGTGGAAAGAAGGAAGGGAGAAAGAAGAGAGAGAAGGAGGGAGGAAGGACAGAAGGAAGGAAGGAAGGGAGGAAAGAAGGAACAGTCAAAACATACGGGGTCAATTTGACCCGGGAGGACGACACAAAGGTGTTTCTGCTAATATAAATCTTAATTATTGAATGGGCATGTCCCAACATACCTGTCTGATCTTCTTTTACCTTATATTCAAGCTCTCCACTGCCATTCGTCTGGAATAGTCTCCGTACTGACATCAGACAGTCTGAGTCTGTTGACTCCTTTAAAATTCAACTTAAAACTCGTCTTTTTGGCTTTTGGCTGTCTCTATTAATTTACTAAGCGCTGTCCTCCTGATTATCCCTCTGTTCTTCTCTCCCTCTCTCTCCCTATGTTCTCCTCCTGTCCTCTCTTGTCTCTCAGGCTATCTCTTGCCGGACCAGCAGCCATCTTGGAACTGCTCGGTGCCGTTTACTGAGGTTTTAGATCTGGTTCCCCATCTTGCAGGAGTTCAGCCTCACCTCATGTCTCTCTCTGACTGAGGCCTTTATCCTATTCTCTCTCTCCTCTGTAAATAATGTCTTTTATTCTCCTGTGTATTTGAATGATGTGATGTGAGTCATTTGCATATTCATTTTAATTTTGTAGAAATCTGTAATTTTAGGAAGACTTTCCTAATCTGAATCGCGGATCTAAATAGAGCGGTGTTGTATTGCTGACTATAAAATCCCCTGAGGCAAATTTGTGGTATGTGATACTATCTTGTGGGAGGAAGAGCCTTCAGCTACCGATCCTGTGAAACCCTGTTCCAGTTTCAGTCCAAGAGGCAGATATCCTCTCTACATTTTAGAGTAGGCTTAAAACTTTCCTTTTTGATGAAGTTAATAATTAGGGCTGGTCCAGGGTTGCATTGGATCAGCCCTTAGTTATGCTGCTATAGGCATAGACTGCTGGGGGGGTTGGCTTCTTATGATGCATTGAGCTCCTCTCTCCTCCTTTCCCTCCGTCCATCTGTACGCATTCATGCTCTTTTAATGCATATTACTAACTTGGCATCTTCCCTGGTGTTTTGTGCTTTCTTGTCTCACAAGTGGCCTCCAATTGCAGGCTGCTTGCGGTCCCCTTTGTCCAGTTTGCCCAATTCTACTGCTATTATTATTATTGGTCATATTTATATCATTATATTAGCCCTTATTGTCAGTAATGTTGTTGCTGTGCTTCTGTGTGTCTCCCCATCCCTCTTTCTCTCCCAACCCAGCCAGTCAAGGCAAATGGCTGCTCACCATCATGAGCCTGGTTCTGCTCGAGGTTTCTTCCTGCTAGTTTTTCCTTGCCTGTCACCATGTGCTTGCTCATGGGGGAATGATGGGTTTCTGTAAATTAAAGAGTAGCCTACGGTCTAGACCTGCTCTATGTGAAAAGTGCCCTGTGATAACTTTGGTTGTGATGTGGCACTATATGTACCTTATATAACAAAATGACTTGACTATATACAAATAAAATGGACTTTAAAACCCTTCCTTTTAATGTAGTTACATACACATCGCGATGGAAACTGCAGGTAATCGTGTCCCTGAGTTTCAGTCTATTATCTCTCTTACATTCAAGCAGCAGTCTCCAGATGTTGTTCCCTCTGGGAGGAAAAGTCCAGTTTGTAGCAGACTGAAGAGACACAAGGGGAACGATCAAAAAAACTGGATCACATTAAAAAATCACGATAATCTATGAACCACACACCAACACCAGCACCATGAAGTTTTCGGCTTGTACATTTTTTGGGTTTTTTTTTTTTTTTTTTTGCAGCCATTGTATTTGGATCTGTGCTCCTGCGGCCAGCCAGTGCGCTTACAGCCGTGCGCATGCGCCCCTCGCATGGAGAGAAAAAGAGAACGCGCTGTGACAGAGAGAGAAAGCGTTCCGCTAGATTTGCCTGTGGACTTCATGGCAGTCAGACCAACTGTAAACCTCTCTGTGGTTTTGGGTCCTTGTTTCCGCGACACTGAGAGTATGTATGTGTGAAAGCTGAGGCGAGCGTCACATCACTGTTTCCATCCGAGCGTATGCGCTGCGGGCAGATGCATATTTCTCGTTTTCCCACGCAGTGAGTGTCACTAAAAAGCAACGTGAACTTGGTGGTATCAATATAATTTTTTACGTACAGCACAACAGAATCCCCCCGAGGATTAAACCTCATCCGTGAGGGCGGCACTGCTGGTAAGTAGGTATGACTGTTACAATCCTAACAGTGCAGCCTGTATGTGTGTTACTGTAGGAGAGTTTTATACATATTTTGTAGGGAGGGATAAAACTGCACTGCTCTGTTGTAACTGGCCTCACTGGATCACAAGATGTTACATTTCATTTAGGTGGTGCAACTATCAGTGAGATCACTTTTTAATTTTTTCGTTTGGTTGGATGATTCATGTAGATTAGGATGAAGATGGAAGATACATGTATTTAACCACAGGCAGTGTTTTCAGTGGCATTGGATGTGACTTAAAGTGGTTTAAATGTAATGTCTCAGCAACTCTAACATTCAGGCAGTGATAGTGGAGAGAATGTTTTTGGTCAGTGTTGATAGTTTAGAGTTGAAGGAGCTGCCCTTGTATTGTTTTATATTGTTTATATGTAATTAGTAAGGGGGGGCTATAAGTCAATTGATCTGCAGATTACTTTCTTGGTTAATTAGTTGCTCTATGAAATGTCAGAAAATAGTGAAACATTAATGCTGAGTCAAAGGTAACCCCTTCACATGTCTTGTTTGTCTGACCAAAAGTCCAAAACCCAAAGATACAAAATCAAAAACAAAGAAATATATATTTTTTTGCCTAGAAAGGGAAAGTAATGTTCATTTCAACAAAGTCATTTCCCTAGCTGTAAATAAATTTAGTACGTTTCTGATTCAACATTAATTCATTATTACCATAAAATTCAATATTATTATTATTATTATTATTATTATTATTATTATTATTATTATTTATATATATAGTTAATCAGATTGGTTTGTTTGTTTTGTCATTTTATTTTTATTATTTTTATTTTTTTATTTGAGTGTTTATTTGTTTGGTTAACTTCTGGAGGGGAGTGATATTGGTATTTTGGTGAGGACCTAAGGGATGGTTGTGGGGATTGTTTATTAGTTTTGGGAGGGGGGGGGGGGGGTATTAACATGTGTATCCAATCATATGTATATTTTTTACTATTGCTTTAAGGATACTGTCTGAATGCATCTGTGGCCTCCACTTGGAAATGAAATTAAAAAAATGTGTCACAAAAAAAAGAAATGACAAGTAACTGAATAATTGTAGGTTAATAATCTGCCAGTTGACGTATCGATGGATCATCGCTGCTCTGTTTAGTAACATCTTGTCATCAAGAAATTAACTTTTTGAGGCTTCAGTCCTTCGTGTTGCTTATTGCTGAAAACTCACCTGGTTGTTGCTGTTGCCCCGTTTGCTGTTGTTTTTAACCTTAGATGTGACATGTAATGAGGTCTTGTAATATGTAGGATCTGGGGAGAAAAACTGGCTGAAAAAAACAATGTTTTGCTCTCTGCAGTGGCAACTCTGCTTTGAAGCACTCGTCCTTGAATCAGTCATTCGGCTGCAGTCTGGCTGAAAAAGTGATAACAGTGTTGAGCAAACATCTGCCCCTAAAAAACCCAAACATTTAAGGCAAATTAAGTCCAACTGTTGTTTGTGTTCTGTAGTTTAGCAGCGTCTAGAACAATACATTTGAACCAATAGTGGGTATTATATGTGCTTTGTATAAGTTATGACACAATGTCCTCATGCAGGGAGCAGCAGTGTTTCTTTACAAGTTCTTATCTTTAAGAAAAGTGTAAACAGCTAAAAAAGATAAAGTCATATCAGCTGTAATTCAGCCTGATGGTTTCACTCTTCACTCTTCACCCTTTCATTTAAATCTTCTATAGATCCTTTTCCCCGTCTGGCCCTGAGCCACTGATCTTCACAGCTGGATCACCACACACTGTATGTCCCAATTCATCTCCTCACAGTCTGTAGCAATCTGGGTCTAACCTGTTCTGGTATTTGGTGCACAACATCGTCTTTCTTGACAAAATATATAAACAATTTCTCTAAAAAACAGGTCTGGTATGCAAGACATTTGGGAAATTGGCCAGGTTGAAGTCTGTCGTCACAGTATCGGGTAGGGTAGGGATAGGTCCATGTACAAACTGTCCAAACTGGGTGTAGACATTTGAAAGGCAGATCAGAGGGCCTTGCTTGAAACAGTGGGTTCATTACACAGTCTCACACTGGCATTAGTGGGTATTGTATGGATATTATATGTTAGTGCAGATATCACATTTTACTTTGTATGCCACAACTCTTGATTGCCATTGTCTTTCATGATGATGTCACATTTAATGTCATCGATCTTTAAATTGATTTTGCTCCTTTTTAAAAATCCGTGCTGTATATTTTTTAGGCTGTGGAATTCGGTCACTGTAGCAGCGGCTACATAAGAGACCTTCTTTTTCTCCACAGATGTTGCATGTAATGGAGCTTAGAGATATTTACCACATGGCAACTTGTAGCAAACCAGCTGAAAGACCACAATATGCCCCTCTGCAGTCATGACTCACTCCTATTTGAATCAATCAGTCTTGTTGGGAATCTGGTTTGAAACATACGATAGATGTTTTGAGCGCTTATCTTCCCCCAAAACATTCATTTCAGGGGGATATAATCATCTCATGCACTTCTTTGTGAACTTGAGGGTGTTTCCGTAGACTTATCAAATTCAAAACATCTTATTGTTATTGAGAGAATACATGCAAAGCTGGATTACCTGCCTCTGAAGTTCTGGGACTCCAGGCCCCAGCGTGATTCGGCTAATTTGATTAATTGCAAATTTGTGTTTGAATATAAACACTCAATCATAATCTTGTGTCGATCATGCATTATTCTTGTATAAGAGCTGCATATCAGTATGTTTCAGTGTCATTTTCTCTTATGTGTCACAGGATGTTGGACTACAAATAGAGCAGGGGTGAGAAAACGCCCTCTCTGATTGACACACTTCTGAAATAACTTCTTCTTTATGCAAAAAGTTTAGAGTTCACATTTATACCATAGCTTTCTTCCATATTTTAACCTGTGTAATATCTCTGTTAGCATATCTTTATTTCCCTGATAAAGTTATGTTCTTCTTATAATATAGTAGAGTGCAATGTGCAGCCATCTGACTTTTATTGCCCCTTGTTTTTATCCTGAGATGGCTTCTTCTAATCTTTGCATGTAATTAATATCTGTAGACATTCACAGCGTGCAGAGGATTGCAGATGAGAACAACAACAAAGTCCCAAATAAGTCTAACCTTGATTCAACATGTTAGTGCGGGAACAATCAGCAATGACCAACTGGAAATGGTCAGCTGCTGCCAAAGTAAACCGAGCAAACACTAGACTCCATAGAAAACTAATTAAGACCAGATTGATTTCCAAAGAAGTGACTAGGATGGGTGTACTGAGTCACCAAAAAGGGGTGTGCCTGCACTTTTACACATATACAAATACTCTACTCTGATTGTACTACCAAATTAGTATCATGCTAAAGTTTACTCTGGCTCTCATGTCTCCAATGCTGTTTTCCAGTGTACCAAAAACATGCAGCATGACTCACAATTCCTTAAATCTTATCAAGTACAGTTCCCTGTTGTTGTCATCATTTAAGAGGCTTGACTACCACTATAAAATCATGTGTTAAGAAAGCTTTTCTTCGACCAGTGTCGTGAGTAAGCAAAAGATGTTTTTGTGTGGATTTGGTGGAGTTCCTGTTGTGAAATACTAAGACTAAGTGTTTCCCTATGTTCCAAGGACCATCATATTTAGCTATGTTGAACAAAAGGACAAGTTGAGGACAATGCCAATATGAATAGTCTTTATATAAAATCCTAAATTGGTTGACTTTTTTTGTGCATGTGAAGCAACATATCATAATTGCTAAACAAACAAATTACAGCATTGCATGAAATTTAAAACTCCTCTTGAAATGTACAAAAATGGAAGAGATGAACCAACACTGTGTGATGGGAAGAGGATGTTAAAAACCACAGGATGGGAGGAGAATGACAGTTAAATTGCAAGCTCAATAAAAACGCAATTACAAAGCAGCCGGATCTGACACATCTCAGACATACCATGGATAAGTGCGGTAATAAGTCTCGATGTGTTGCTGCACGTATTTACAGTACAGTACTTCCCATTTACGTGAATGAGCAAGAGTGTGTCTAAACTTTTGACTGGTTCTGTGTTTTTAAGATCAGTCAAGAAGAGAAGAAAAAAAAACAAAAAACCCTGCATTATATGGGAACGTTGAAAGATTCATGATCTTTAAATAAAGTATTCTGAAACCTGGGGAAGTGGCATTTGAGGATCAGGATATTGAAGGGAAGCCACATCCCTGGACTCAAACTGCCTTCAGCATGATTGCCATGAAAAACCTTGCAGGGAATCAGCACGTCTCCTCTACTGTACACTCGCTGCCTGAAGGTGCATTTTCCCCATACAGACTCTTTTAGGAGGCAAAAAAAAGGTTTTGACTATAGAGCCTTCCAATTTCTTTGTAAGCTTTTCTTCATAAAAGGGGTCAAAGTGTTACATATGGGAACCCAATTTAGCTCCTCTGACTGGATTAAATCTGGGATTATGTGTTTTAGAGGTGATTTTCTATTGTGAGCTGCTGAAAAAACACGTGAATTTCTTTTTCGTGAGTGTGTCAGAGAAATCAGCTGGTAGGTGAAAGAGGTTTAAAGAGGGAAGTCGATTTTGTCATCATGGTTTTTTCTACCTCAGCTGTTTTGAATCAACCTCAATACATCTCTTAATAAATCTGTTCGGCCTTACATTGTTACTCGTTGGTTTACTGTTAGTTAGATCCACCGTGCTATTCCGTGGTAGCCGCCTGAATCATCTTTAATCACTACAGTGTGTGAGTAAGTTCTTTTAGTGGTCTGACTGCATTTCTTTCGTGGTCCACGTTTAGGCTTGCAGCAGTTGCTTTTGAGAACATCTGTGGTGAAGGGCAGCTCAGACAGAATCGTACTCTGCCGCTGCCGCTCTTCTGTCGGTCCTTCACATCCTGAGGACTTTTGCCAGCGTCGGTCTGCCTCACAGCATCGCACACAGACGGCCATTGTGCTGCTCTGTTTCTTGTGTTGCCTGTGGTGCCTGTGAGGAGGTCCTGAGCCTTCTGTGTCTCCTGTGAGCTGCAGTACATCCAGCTGTTGTAACTTTACTCAATCATGTTTAAAGTTCATAGGAAGCACTTGAACTCATTATTGTTGTTTTTAATTCATATATATGATAATATATCTATTATTCTGCTGATACTGTATCATCTAAAGGTCTGTCTTTTTGTTTTTACTCCAAGGACAAGCCGTGTTTTATTACATCTGAATCCCGGAGGGTAGACTGTAGCCGTTGGAAATGAAAGAGGGTAAAGGTAAGATGTTCTGTAGTAATATTGTCATTTTTTTGTATTTGTAGCGATGAAGCTCATTTATAATTTCTTCAATACTTAGTTTTGTGTTTATTAGAGGTTTTTGTCAAAGGAATCTGTGACAATTGGCATCATTAATTGTATCAACTACATTTCAAGTCATCAAGTGAATTTCTGTTTAATCTGTCTTTTCTTTTCTGAATAAGTGATGGATGGATTAGTCTGTAAAATGGTAGAAAACTGTGAGACCATTTCTCAAAACCTCAAAAAGTTATTTATCGTTTCCAACAATGTAAAAACAGAGATAAGCAGCATATCCTGACTGTACGCCTAGGACACTGGAACATTTTGTTTGATTCATAAAACAATGAATACAAAACAAATGAATATGGCCTCATATCCGGCTAAGGAGGAACACCACCCTGTTCCTTTAACATGACACGTTCGAGGAACCTCACTTACATTTACGAAATAGCAGCATCATATCATGTGTTCTGTGATAAAGTGGCACTGTTCTACTGGGAGGGGCTTTAGTATTAACATACTGTACTGTGGAGTAAAATCACACACACACACGCACACACACAAACATTTAATGCTTCTTAATCTGATGTAAACCATAATCTGAACTCAGCCTCTCCACAGCACAGTTGAAGCTAACGTGATATATCCTTCAGTTCAGGGACCAAGTGTCTATCAGTTGAGCATGATCCTCTTAAACCGATGGTCTGTCATTTGACTGTCTTTTTTTCTGTGTAACTTCCTGTTTGGTTTTGTTTTCTGGCACCTGTGGGTTTTTCTGCCACACCCATTTCCCTAACACTCCTCCCAGTACATGCATGTGTGCATGTGAGTGATACCCACTATCTCAATGAACCACTTATGATCATTCATTTGACCATTACACAATTTCTTTCAAATCTTTTCAGAAGTGAAGCACGCTATTCATTTGAAGCAGTTAAAAGGGAGGTGCTAACTTGTTTTTTTTCATCTTTCTTTTTCACACGCTGCCAGGATGATCTCGTGCACTATGTAGACATGAAAGGAACAAGGAGCACGTGAAGATGTCCCAGAAGGCAACTAAAAGTAAGTGGGCATTCAGCAGATTATTTGCAGACTTTAAAAAAAAACTATTTTCTGAAATCTATTCAAGCAAAGCGCTAATCTGACTGTGTTATTTCACATGCAATGATTACAAGTTTATGGCCCAAAATCCTCTTTAATGATTGTATCTATGTACTATTATTAAATTAGTTAAATTATAACCTGTTGTTTTTCATGGGGTTACCAGAAGTAACCCTTTCAACTCTGCAGATGTATCAACCCATACGCATACTCAAGTGTACAAAAAGAGTCTTATACTACTTCTTATCACTTCCTCATATTCAGTAGAGCAAGATACTTTGAAGTGTTTCATTTATAACTGTAGAGCTACAGTGGCTGCTGTATTGAAGGTTTCATAACCACGGTCAGTCTTAAACCCCGTTCGAACCGGATTAACATTACAGAGGGAGGTGGGAAATAAAATATTCACTGTGGTTCTTAAGTCTTTAACTCTTCATTAGGAGAGCGCTTTGACCTTTTTGTAAACTAACAGAATGTGGTCTGCAATGAAAAAAAAGTAATGATAATAATAATAAGTTATAGACATGCACATTCAGCAAATTCTACGATGTGCTTTCTTTACGCTTGTTATTTTTTGCAGTTTAGTCACAATTACAAACTCTAAGGTGCACTTTCAAAAGTTGTGTTATTATAGTTTTACAGGTGCAAATCATAGTCTGCTTTTCTTTGGATACATGGCAATATTCTACCTCCATAGACAAGCCAAAAGTCCTATTGGATCACAAATAGGCTTATATGTTGGTGTTAGTAATAGTAACTAGGTGCAGGTAGATGGACATAGGCCACTTCCAGTTGTGTGCTATGCTATGATAACCTGCTGCTGATGTATTGTGCTCATTTAAACTGTTGCTCTACTAGGATATCTTTGCATGTTTTACAGTTCAAAAAACTAGATCCTCTCGCTTTAAGGCCCCACTCCAGAGGGGCCCACTCTAGTCCGATTGGCTAGCTGGAACCTGTGTCTCTGCAGACTTCCATTGGCTCCGGCAGCTAAATAAACCAACAGTACACTGTAGCAGGAGGATATTACTCAAAATGTCAGCTTCTCAAATACATCTGTGCATGTTCGAACCTGAATGTGATCTGAAGTATGAGACTGAACAATGTGAACAACCTTAGCAACAACCTTAACGACAAAGGCTTTGGAACAGAGTGTGTAAGATATGACATTTGGGTAACTTTGCAAAAGTGCTCAGAGCAGGTTGAAGCCCTGACATTTGACTAGCAGGGAGATTTTTTTGCATATATTTATCTAAAGTTTTGCAACTTTGACCATGTTTGACAGACATCTGACATCATAACAGTATGAATATAACCGAAAGTCACAAAAAGCATGATATGTCCCCTTTAAGGAACAGATGTCTCTCTCTCGACTCTCAGCAAGAAAGCAAATAACCAAATTTCCAAATTCAAGAACATACCACTGATGTTCAGTTTCATGCATGGTTTTCCCCTTCTGTCCCAGGACAGAAATCCCATTACTGTGACCAGTTTACATAAGTGGAAAAAATAGCAAATATGACAGAAACAGCTCCGAGGGTAATTGAATGAAGATATGGGTACATTTACTGGCTTTGGACAACTTAACAGGAGTTTTCCAAAAACCCACTCACTCACTCAGTCATTTTTGGTCAACATTAAACCAAGCACACAGCACACACAGTGCATACAGTATCATCATTTCAATCCCAATTTTTTTCAAATTCTAACCGAGTCCTCCCTGTTTTTTTGCTGTGTACTTTTGGATATGTAGTATAGTTTGTGTCATGTGTAACTGTTAAAAGATGAATGACTGGTATTGGAAGAAGCACGGTTTTAGATTATATCGGATGGGTTACACACAGTGAACATTAATCTTAAGAATTAAGAAATTTGTGAGCTTCAATTTCTGGTTCTGGTTTTATTAATTGGATTTTAAAGTGCTGAGACTTTAAAGCCAAAAACATTGTTGTGTTTAAGAAATGATTTATCCTATTTTGAAATGTGTGTTCTGTATGTTTCCCTTTGTTTTTTTTATTTTCTTTGACTCCAGCATGGTGGCTTAGGCTTCTCCCAGTTCTCCTCTTCTTCATCTCCTTTGTCACATACTACTGTTCCTATGTCATACTTCAGAGGTAAATGCACACACTAGCACAACCATTTCTTTCTTCCCTTCTTAGTGTCTGTCTTTCATTCTCCAATGCTGTGGTATTGAGGTCATTTGATTACAAAAATGCCCATTTCTGGTAAAAAAGTAAGCTCATGAGGTCTGTGAAATGCTGAGTCACTAAAAGTTAAGGAGACAACCCACATTCTGATCCAGTGGTCTAAGCTGCTGGTCAATTTAGGCCCTCACACATACCCACTTTTGCACTTTTTTTTCTTTTTTTGAGTGCTCTGGAGCCAATAACTGGCACACTGTGTTTTTTTATGAATTCAGCAGTAGTTTCTCATGCCAGTTGTGGTGATTGTCAGTGTGTCTGTCTTTCAGCTACGGAGGCACCAGCAAGTCTCTGAACAGTAGCAAGTCGCTGTGTGGTGGCTGGCTAACTCAGAAGAAGTGGGAGAGCCTTAACTTTAAGTGAGTAATGGCACGTCTGTGTTTTTTTTCTCTCTCTCTCTCTCTCTCTCTCTTTTTTTTTTTTTTTTTTTTTTAACAAACTGGAAGCAGTGGATGGCCTATTAAGGGGAGGATGGCATGCCAAGATTTTTATTCGAACCAAAGGTGCCAGGCTCCGGGAACTGTTTTGGGAAGGGTAAAACATTTTTGAACACGATTTATCATTTAAAAAGATTTTAGTGTTTGTAATTCATTTGGAATGTCTTGAAGAAAAGGTTAATATTAAAACTACTGTTTATTTGAAAGGAGCTCTTGATAAAGTTGTATTTTTTAAAGGCAGACGGCCGCTTGTTCTGTCCTCCTCAGGTTCTGCCTTGTTAAGTAATCATTGTTCCACAGCCCCCGAGCCCCCCTCTCATTTATTTTCTCTTGCACTATTATCAGTTTATTCAGCTGTATATTTACTGTTGGTCTTTTTTGTGTGCGCCGTTACAAAATAGCGATATGGTCTCCATCTGTGGTTTGTCCCAACCCTCCTCCAAGGTCACTGTTTATTTCTTCAGCCCAGTAGAACCTTCCACAGCTGACCTTTGACCTTTTAAACAGCCCAGATTCATAATCCCTGTGTTTACCCCTTGTGAAAAGAACATGATTTGCATTATGGTCCTGGTTTTGTCATTCTTGGATTTTCACATCAGTCATTACAGTCGCAGTGAGACTTTCCAATCGCAGTGACATTTCCTCTAATTAGACCCTTCCCCAGAGATATCTGATCTCCCACGTAGAGCTAGCTGGCACGTGAGAGTAATAAATGTCTGAGAGACTCACTGTCAAATACAGTAGGTCATAAACAGCTGGAGTCTGAAGGCAGTGAACACAGAAAAGCAACTGTTTCCCATATTACTACCTGCCACATTTGTCTCACTCCACAGGCTCTTTGAATGTTGTTGTTTTCCTTTCCTTCCTCTCGGCAGAGACATGCCAACAGAGGAGGATTTTAATGAGGAAAATTGCTATTGAATGACATCATGTAAATGGCTGGTTTGTGTATAATGAGCCTGGTTTACCTGCTTAATAGATACCAGAACATTTGGGAAAGTTAAGGAATCAGTCGAGCACATGAAGCAGTTTTCCATGTGCCACTATGAGCGCTGTACTGTTTGGCAGTGAAGTTGGTATTTTCCATTGTGTGGTTTGATGGTGGTGAATAGCCAAAAAAAATGAAAGTACTTTTCTTCATCCTCGCTGTGTCTTACGCCTCATTCATACCGCTCCGCTCTCTTTCTCAGCCACAAACCCTCCTGTAACATAATTCATCTATACAGTAAAACCCTGTGCACAGTATTATGTTGTAATTCTTTGCTCTGACATTTCTCATGCAGCATTAGCAGACAAACACAGCTCTTTCTGAAACTGGAGGATTTCTTCTGGCGAGAGCATCTGTCAAAGCTGGCGTTACCTTATGGCATAAAGGGCAGTGGTATGTCGACTCTACATTATCCGCTGCTCTGCTTAGTTCATGGCTGTTTTTTTGTTTGTTTATTTATTTATTTAGACATATTAACACCAGCTTTAACTTGACTTTAGATCTTCACCTCTACCCAATTAAATCAAATATAATAAGAACTCTTTTAATACTTTGTGACTGATTTCATGACCAGACTTGAAATATGTGATGCTTTACTGTCATACAGTTATAATACTTTGACAGATGCCACAGCTTCATATTGTGTGTTAATCTACTGTAATGAGGACTGCAGGTCAGATGTGTTTTACAGATGTGTATTTTCAGCCCTGATGTGAATTACAGCTCTGTATTCAAATTATCATATTTTTAAACTTCACCTTTTCTCACTTTACCCCCCAGAGCTGCAACTACTGAAAGTTCTCGCTGTAACGGCAAACTATCAGGTGCCAGCCAACATTGAAAAGTAAGTGTGAGACGCCTGTCACATAATACTGAGAGTCACCTCGTTCTAACAGAGGTTTCTATTCTGATTTTGTAAATTGTCACTCAATTTCTTTTACTATTACAAAAAATGGATGAACATGAATCGGCCACATTTCAACTATATATGTGTGTGTCTGTGTGTGTGTGCGTGTGTGTGTGTGTGTGTGTGTGTGTGTGTGTGTGTGTGTGTGTGTGTGTGTGTGGGGTTTAATTCTTTGCAGCCTTGAATGCAGAACCTGTGTAGTCATAGGCAACGGCTTTGCCATTAAAAACAGTTCCCTGGGAAGAATCATCAACAAATATGACGTGGTCATTCGGTAAGCAAAACATATAACAAATGTTGTAAATATTATATATAGTCAATTTCAACAATAAAACTATTTTTGTAGTTTTTCAACCTTAAATCGCTTCATAACCACCTCTTTTTTCCAAAGCTTTTACAGGCTGGTTAGGAACAGACAGATGCTTAAGGGAGGGTGGTAATATAAATTCACTTGGCCGCAGTCTTATGATGGACAGTATCCGACTGTGTGACCGTCTGACCCTGACATAGAGCTGTCCTCTCCTGCAATTAGCAAACTTTTGGGTCAAGTTAAAAAATTTTCAAGGGGACTACAGAAAGCGTTTCGTTTACTCAGGGACAAAGGCACTCGGCAAATCTGACTTTAAAGCCTAGGAATGAACACATGCATTCTGAGTTTTTATAAGCCTCTTTCAAACAGCCAGAATTTGGCCTGGCCACAATGCATTTTTCTCCCTGCATCAACCCCCACCTCCTCCCCTCACATCTCTCCCTTTCTTCTCAGAAGCTAATCGTTCCCTGGCCAAGTAGAGTAAGGTTATTGACACTCAGAATTCAATGCATGCCTTAGAGTTTGACGCCATTGGAATGGTTCTGTCATAGAAACCCCATTAAACACTGTTAAAGCCTGTCGAGACATGAGTTTCCAAAGTTTGGATTAATCATTTAGCAGAACACAGTCTTAGTCTCTGCTACTGTGTTAATTAATGGGCCGAGCAACGCATTATAATGTGAATTTAAGGGGTTGTTCTATTAGGGATTTGTTCAAAGTAATGAAGCAGGGACGTTTCCATAATAAGGCCCACATCAAAATGTAAGCCCTAAACACTTAAGTGCATGTCAGCAGTTTCATAGTCTTTGAAGGCAACGCTTTCTTCAGTTATTTTCCCAGACAGTCAGTTGTGGAAAGTGGCAGAAATGACTGGGGAAAGAAGAACGACCTGACTACAAAAATATTTCGGTCGGGTGATTAAATAGTACACACCTGACATTTTCACAGCACCTGTTTACCATCCAAGTTAAACATTAACATATATCCTTCTGTCAAGCCGACACAGAATAAATATTAGCTGAAAAAAACATTAATTTAAATGGACGTGGAAATCATCAAGGTATACTGAAAAGAATCATATTCATGTCTAAAAGCAGTTTTCCTTAAAAAAAGTAATGGGATACTATTATGTACATCATAAGTTGGTCACTGGATATGAAATGATAAGTAACAGAATTTTGTTATTACTGCCGATTAATAGTTTGGTAGTTGGTTGGCTAAAAAGCTAGCTTGGTTATTTAGGTAAGGTTAGCTAATCACGGGGGCTAATTTCTGTGTTTGACTCAGGGAAAAAGTGATTGTTGATGGACTTCTTAGGAGGCTTACCCAGATATACTTGACCACAGTTGTATTCCCTGAATGTTTAAAACAGAGGTAGAGAGTACACATTTTGAAAAATACAGGACTTTCCCTTTAATGCTCAGAAATGTTTCAAAAATGTTTAATGTGATTTGTATGATTCAGCAAAAAAAAACTCCTATGTTTCTGCATGAATGATTATAGCTTGAGATGAAACTAGAGGTGAAACTGTGCTGTTTCCTGTCCCCTCGCTAAGGTTGAATGATGCTCCAGTGAGGGGCTATGAGGAGGACGTGGGAAACAAGACCACCATGAGGTTCTTCTACCCCGAATCGGCCTCTTACAATCCCGGCCTGCACAATGAGCCCGGCACACTCATGGTCCTGGTGCCTTTCAAACAGCAAGACCTACGGTGGCTCAAAGAGATCCTCTATAATGAGAAGAGGGTACAGGATATGTGTGAGAATGCACTCTCTCTCTCACACAAACACACACACGCACACACACACACACACACACACACACACATCAGATAATGGTCACTTATGGGGACATTACATAGACTTACATTAATTACTTCTAACCATCACCGCTACTTGACTAACCCTAACCTGACCCAATATCAGTCTTTTCCCAATTTTGGACAGGCCTATTGTCCCCAATTAACTGGTCCCAAGTCTGAAAGTTGCCCCCAAAAGTAGCCTAGTGTATGATAGACCACACATACATACACACAAACCTATGCATGCCATGTGCCATGTCACTTTCTCTTATTTTCTTCCCCTCCCTCTCTTCCTGACGTAAACACACTCCTTTCAGCTTCTTTTCCCAGTGCTTGAAAGGTTCAGTGATGCCAGTGCTCTTCAGAGTTAAATGTAGTTTCCATAGCAGACATCCTTCACTGTGTTGCTCCCGGCATCTCCGGCCTCCCACTGCTAATAGTTGCAGGGTCATTACCCGCTAATTTGCACATTGATTTAGTTGCCTCCAGACATGAAGGAGTCATAGGTTCAATTGCACCTCTTGTTTGTGTAAATGAGCTCACTGTGCTGACCAAGGATAGCGATTTATTTCTTTTTTGTTCTGTGCTTTTGTTCCTTTTAACCTCTACGCCTCTCTGTCACTTATCTTTTTGTATTTTGTTGTGTGCCCCCCCCCCCAGATCAGGAAAGGCTTTTGGAAGCCCCCTCCCCAAATCTGGTTGGCTGATGTCAGTAAAATCAGAGTGCTGGACCCCCACTTTCTTCATCAGACAGCAGAGAGACTTTTAAGGATCCCTCTGCACTCCAAGAGTAAACAGGTGAGAAATTGCTTCCATTTCAATGTTCGGGAAATTGTTGAGCTTCAGGCAAGAGCAGAGTTTTAGAACCAGATGTTTTGCTCAAAGTCCACACCAAATTGTTGCTCTGATCGGAACCAAACCTATCAAATCTGTGGCTTAATGAGTCTACAATTACGGAGGAGATGCTTCTCCTCTGCTGCATCTCATTAATATTGACCAATTTCTGGCATCGTCAACTGCAATTTTCCCACTGGAACCAGTTCTCTTGTTTGTTCCCCTTCTCCCATACCTCAGTTTTTCCCCCTTTTTTGCCCTTTGCTGCCTCCCACATGAATGTTAACAAGGCTGGTTGGAGCATCCACTGATTAGCCACAGCTCCTCCAGTGATACGTCTTGAGTGCTGCGATAAACAGTTTACTGGAAGAAGCACTTCTCATGAAATCTAGCTGGGTCAATAGTGATTTTGTGGATCCAATTACTGCAAGACATGATGAAGATTAGCTTCTGCTTGGAATTCTGTCATCTCATTACAAGATAAGCTCCTCATGTCTTCAGTGAATCCGAGAGAAATAATTGGCTTTTGAAGGAAAGCCAAAATATTGTATAAATTTCAACCAGATGCCTTTTTTTTATTTTTTAGAAAAGAGACAGCTTCCAGTGTTTCTCCACTGAAAAACTGATTATTGCTGCTTTCACATGAAAATGTCCAGAGTTTGTGACCTTCAGTGTTTTTGTATGATTTCAAGGTTTTGTTGAATCTCATTGGAAATGTTTGGGACTTTACAGCCAATGAAATCTTACCTATTACTTATAAAGTAAAGTAAAGATAAATAAGCAACTTAAAACGTACATAACATAACCGAAACTAACTTGTGAAACTTTGGCTGAAAAACAGTGATTATGCAATAAGAAAACATGAGGAGGACTTTTTTTTTTGCAGTGGGCCATTGATCTGTTTTTGTTTCACAAATTGGACGTTGACTCTATGTTTGGCCCTTGTGCTTGGATTTTGAAACACCCTGGGATTTGACTTGGGCTATTACTCATGTAGAATGAACTCTTTTATTGGCCCATTGCATCCCATCTGCCAAGCGGACTTGTTGTGTGTTTGGTGGGGATTGTCCCTGACGTGGGCTGGAGCCAAGTTTTGTTTTGGTTCTGCTTGTTCCCCTCTCCTGAGCCCTTTTTGTCAAAGAGTGAGGGGGGCGGGGGTGTTACCCCTTTGGACTGCAGTACAAACACAACTGGCTGGTGCATGAGAAGAGTGAGCAGTGGGAAGGCAAGAGATCCTACAGGCAACCAGCGGGCTCGCCCGACAGGAGCTCTGCACCATCTGCACAGACTGTATGGAGAGGGCCAAGGGGAGAGGATGTTGGGCAGGACGAGGGGAGAGATGGAGGGATGTAGCACTTAAATTTTACTATGTTAAACAGATTTAAACTTCAAAAAAATGGAATTAGCTTTATTTATTCCTGTAATCACATATTTTTTAAACAATAGTGATGACTGCTGGAAAAGCCAAGGAATTCTATATTTCCCTCACCACCTTCTATCTTTTCCCCCTTTTCTGTATTCCTCATCTGACAAATATCAGCAGGAATCCTGACCGTGCAGGCCATCTCTTTGCAGACACCCCACCCCGCCCTCCCATAGCTAATGACCCTGCCAGATAGACAAGCACTCCCCTGAAAATACACACACACATGCACACACAGGCACAAATACTTACTCATACAGGCAACAACTTATCTCTTTTCTTATCCTTCCTCTTGTTCTGCACTGCAGTCACACATGAACACTGCATACTACTCACATGTTCGCACCCCTCTCCCCTAACACAGGCTTGTGTTGAGCTCTTGTAGGTCTGGCTTGCAGTGGTGATAGTATGCAGCCCTCCGTCGCCCCCTCTCACCAAGGCTCCACGGGCTCACGTCCAAACTATGCGCTGCGCTGCTGCAGAGTTCTGGTGTTCGCCAGTGTGCTGGTGACCACATGAGGCTAATACACACAGAATGTCAGCTGTGTCCCATTGTGGGGTGCTCAATAGATACTGAATTAAAGAAAGAAAAAAAAAGACAGTCACGCTCAGTGTAATAGCAAGTTTATTTGGTTGAATGCTGAATGCTTTGAACATTTTAACCAGTGGTGTAGCTTTCAGGAAGTCAGAAGTTGAAAGCATATTTTTCTCTGAAAGGTGTTGCTGTAATGCTCTTAGGCATTCTGTTAGAGGTGCTGATAGGTCGATTTTGTTACCTTTAGAGAGAGCCAGGCTTGCTGTCTCTCCCTATTTTCCGTCTTTATGCTAAGCTAAGCTAATCAGCTGGTGAATGTTCATATTTGACATATTTCACACACAGAAGCCTGCCTCTGTTAGCTGGGAACACGTGTTATTTTATCTAAAACTAGTCAGCTGACAAAAGAACCTTTGATTTTGGTTAAATAATCATAAGCCTTTGCTAAAGGACATGTGAGAAGCAGGCCATTGTAAACACTGGGACGTGCACTACTGGGATACTGGACAATAGAAATGTCCTTGCAGATTGGGCTCCTGCAGAGGAAACTTGATGAGAACATGGAAAACTATAGAAGAAAGAGATATGAAAAGGCTGTTGGGAACGTGTGCAAAAAAGATGGAAAGAGAAACTTTCTTGTATCGCCAGGTCATTTAGAAGTGATTCTCCTTCTTGCCTTTGTGAACATGGATAATCACTGACAGAGTCATTTGGGGAATAAGCAAACAACACGTGGAAATCTCAGCGGGAACAACACAACAAACATGTCTTACCTCATTAAGTCTCACATTAGATACATATCCTGTTTGTCCTGTGTTTAACAACGGCAGATCAAGTTACAAGCAAGAAAACTGTGTCTGAACAGGGTCAATTTTATTTTAGCTCTAATCATATGACATACAATTCATTTATGTCATGCTGCATTGGACATTGCCATTTTTTAATTTTGTTTTTTCAAGAAGTAAATACAGTAACAATTCTGACATAGAGACAGATATGAAACATGGGAAACAGGCATCAAAAATCTCCAGCTGGAATCAAACTGAGGGAGTCACTTGGTATGTTTCTTAGAGATGCAGTCCATCAGGATGCTGTGTGATCTGTAAACTTTACTTTCTTATAGACTTTAAGTGAGCTGGAAGGTAAGTTTGTAATAAACTCTAGAGCTTCGACTTTTTATCTTTTATTTTGTATCTTTTTTCTTATCCAGACCATAGACTGTATATAAAACGGACGCAACATCCGTGACGTCACCCATTGGTTTGTGGACTGCTGCTTGGAAGCGAATAGTTTCGGATCTGAGCAGCGCCATCTTGAAAATTTCCGGTGCATGCCGGGAAAAATAAAAACACAGATTCTACTTATATGGGCATCAGGAGGAGCAAGAGGCGCCCTCCTGAACCTGTGAACCAATCAACCTGTCAATCACGACGTAGCCACGCCCTAATGCATACCCTGCTTTATCGCCAAATATAAAATCAGGGAGGCCAAAATGTCACAAATGAACATCATACTGCATTGAAGAAGGCTTTAAACTAGCGATTGAGACCATAAACACATTTTGAAAACGTTTACTGAGGTTAGAAATCAAGTGAGAAGTTGGTGAATTCTCCATTGACTTGTATAGAGACGGAAGTCCTTTTGACACCTAAACGGTCGCCCCCTGGTGGCCTTTTGATAGAATGCAGTTTTAAGTTACTTCCGCGTTGGCATCATTTCAGAGGACCAGAACTCCCTGCCTGATCCAGACCAATACCTTTGCAAAGATTTCTTTTCACTTTGTCATTTAAGAGTTTTGCTGTTGATCAATGTCAACAGGGTTTGCCTAATTCACAGTGATTTGCAGTAACAATAGGAACATAAGCCAGTAAATCAGAAGACACTTTTAATAGTTTAATTAATTCAACATCACTGTGGGCTTTAGTCCTGGAACACGTAATAATTCATAGGAGTTAGCTGAATGTATTGAAGTGTTCAGGACTTAAGCTTTTCAAGAGCAAGGCCATTAACTATTTTTAAAACACTGACAAGCACCTGAAAACAATTATATAGCTCACAGGCAGCTACTAAAGAGATTTAATTGGAGATTCGATTGGAGTGATTTAATTGGAGCAAACCAACATGCGTGAAGTGGGCATGCGGATACTGGCACATCTTTTTGAAACAATTATGTCTGACATATTGTTGGAAGGCCTGTAAAAAGTACATTCAAGTATTCAATTCTTCTTCCTCTAGCAGGAGAACACAATTTACCCATGGTTCCTTGTCAAAGATGGAGTGGAAGATGTATAGTGTTTTGTTTTTTTTAACTTGGTTTTGCATAATCATGATCTCATCCACTCGTTAATTAATGTTTTTTCATGGCATCAAGAATTGTGATATTTTTTTTATGTCAACTTTGAACTGAACTGTCTCACTGAGCACTTTTCTTTTGTGTCAAGTGCCCCTCTCCAATTTCTCAAGTGTTTTGCTATAAAAAAAAAACATCAAGTGGGAAATTCCAGAAGTTGTGACTTGTCACTAAAAATCAAGAGTGTATTTTTCTTCTGAAGTTAGTAAGCTGCTTGGAAAGACACAGTCTGCAGGGAAAGAGTGTTCAATTGGAGAAAGAGAGCTGTAAAGAAATGCAGAAAACTTAGGGAACGTAGGGTTTCAACGGCACACGTAGTTTGCATAAGAGGGGGCACTATTGTTGGACAAATCAGCATCAACTATATAATAATAATAATAATAATAATGCATTTTATTTAAAGGCGCCTTTCAAAGCACTCAAGGACACCTTACAAGGCACATAAAACACGACAACAGTACATCAAACAATATAAATCAGGTTACATTTACAACTATATGAAAGCTGTTTCAATGTTTTGACATTATACCTGATATCCAATGTTTGTTGTGTCTGAAAAAACTAGAAAGCACTTCAACCAGATTATTATGGGTGTACACAAAGGGTTGAGGATTTAGTAAATGGTCAGCTGTTGCAAATGTAATATGAGGATTATCTTTTTTTAATCTTTTTTTTTTTAGATTAAATCTGAACTGTGGATCTACTTGGAAAAATGGAATCCTTGATTCACAATATAAAAAAATATTGTTATTGTAATGTAAACTCTTCTGTTTTGCCAGAAGGTCACATGACAGATGTTTTATTTATATTAGATAACATTTATTTGACAATGCTATTGTTCAAAGTTACTTACAATTCATTCATATAACTTTTATAGGAACAAGAGCTTGATGCTTTAAAAAAAATTATAAGTGCGTATGTTTTCAAGTTCACATGAAGTCTGGATTTTGAAGTAAGACTTGTGTTGATAAACTGCAAGCCAAGGTAAGATGCAGGAGGACAAAGCGGTTTCTGTTGCCCTCTTCCACCATCTAGTGGCAAAATGAAAGACTGCAACTTACTCATAAGAATTCTGCCCACTTGGGGAGTCATTACTCAAAAGACACAATATTAGCATTTCGTTTTTTTGCACAGATGCTTCTTTCATAACCACCACTAGGATGCACCAATGTCGATGATGTTCAAATCTAAGACATGGGCGCTTTAAAAGTTTGTCAGGAAGATCAGAATCAACGCTGTGTTTTGTTTGTTACAGAATCCGGTACATCCTACCACGGGTATCCTTGCTGTGTTCGTCGCTCTCAACTACTGTGATGTGGTCCACATAGCTGGTTTTGGATATCCAACCTCAAAGACCCAAAGGCAGCCTATCCATTACTATGGATATGACACCATGAAATCTATGAAGGTGGGGTCCTAGTCGTCTTCCTCAAATGTAGTCTGTTTTATAGTTAGCTCATTTGCAGCTTGTTCAATTCTATGAATACTGATGCGTCTTTTTCTCCCTGTTGCAGAATTCTTATCATGACCTCAATCATGAAGCTGAAGCCTTAAGAAGACTGGAGGATTCAGGTGCCATTTTGTACCTGCATCCACATTTATGATGCACATACAGCACACAACACTGTTACAGTTTTATTTAATCCAAAAAAATGATTTAACACCCAAATCTGATTTAAATTTGGTTTGGGTAATCGGATCTTAATGTGCCTTCTGCAGTGCGATACAAGAGATTTTGCTGGTGCTTTGAGTCATCATGTGGTGACAGAACTGGCCCCGCTTGAGCTGTGAAGAGTGTTTACCTCCGTGGCACCTTATGTTTTGTTGAACTGAAAGACATATAAAGTGGTTTAAACTGTTATTTTAATAGTGCTCCATTGATTTATGAAGTGGTATGATGTTTTTATAATGAGGCTCTGCATTTTGTGTCACTTTTTTGAGGTTTGTATCTTTTATGAATCACAACTTCCAAAGTCAATTCACAGTACAATCAACTATTCACGTGGTAACTTAGATATCTGTTTGTTGCAGCTCCTACAAGCTAGTGAAATCTGATTACGTCAGATCTTGGATAATTACAATGCTTTGATGTTGTTTTTAGGACCATGTAACGGCACCAGCTTATACAGCATATGAGCATTTCAGATCTATAGCTCAAATGGGTTTTTTTGGTCCAGATTTTATGCTCATCAGTAAGCTGCAAAACGAATCAGTCTGGATTATTTCTTATACCCTAATTATGGTGTGCGTCTCATAATCAGATTCAGATTTGTCAGATATGTTTTACAATAATAGGGCTGTTAGAATTGATGAGGGATGTTTTTAACTACACTTTAAATGTACATTTTAGTTCATATGAAACAAAAATGAATTGATCACAAACCTGATTCTTGCCGTTACTTCTTGGACTGGAAATACGACTTGTATTTTGCTTATTTGTTAGAGTTTTAATTACATCTTCCAAACAATTGTATCTGTTTTTTAATTTATTCTTTTTTTTTCTTTTTCACAAACAATACCGGTTAATGGTACCACTGGATATTTTTATTGTACAGAATTAAATACATTTTTAATTAAAAGGAAATCAGTATGAATTTCATTTGATTCTCATTTAGCATCCATTTAACTTTGTTCTACTTTGTTTATGTTCAGATGAGCAGGCTCATGTGTCTATTGAATGGAAATCACAGCACTTGCATTAATTCATTACTGAGCTTTCCTTTGTTTGGCATTCATTTATTATCACTTGTTAACACTAGATGGCAGAGAGCCTCCATTGCATGCATACTGTACAGGAGATTCTCTGCTGCACTGCACATGGTGCAGTCATGCAGCAGCCCATCTTAAAGTGCCTGGGGTAATGGTAACAGCAAAACCAGCACTAACACATGTGCTATAGAGCGCATGTACAGTACGAACATCTGGAAGACCAGAAAATTGCTCAATGCTAATAACTGAGAATGACTAACACACAGTTGCCCTTGGCGATAGATGTTAATGATGGCTCCTACTGTACACTCAGCCCTTTATTAGTGTTGACATGAATGGAGTTGTGCCATTGGCATTTATAAACTAGGCTTACACATGGTGGTGCAACATCAGCTCTGACAGTGTCCAGAATGATACACACATTGTTGTGATATAAGGTGTTTTGTAATATTGCTATTACAACTACTACTAATGGCAATAACAACAGCTTACTATTTGTACCACGTTCCTGATATTGTAGTGTGAATGTATTCATCTATTATGGTAAAATCTCAAATGGAGTGCAGAGTTGTATCTTTTGAATAGTGATGTAGACCTTTTTTCTCCAAGGTTAGACTGTAAGAAAGGTTCCTTTGTGCTGTAAATATGATGCACTGCACCGCTGTCTGCTATTGTACTAGCTGAACTCACTGCATGACTATGAAGGGATGGTTTTCAACTATAGATTAGTACCGCTTTTGTACATGGGCTCAGCTGTGTGTTCTGTTTTGCCGGAAATCCACGCGTTTAGCCTGTGTATTGCTGATACAGCAGGCAATCCTGTTTGCAGCAGGGTAAAGACTACAACCATACGCCTACCTCCGTATTCAATTCACTAGAATTGTCAATTGTTGGTTCTAACTGATTTCCTGGCAACTGAACACCAATCTAACAGCAAACAAAATGTGCTTTTCAGACCATTTAAAGCTCATCATGGCACTTCTGAGAGCCATTCATTATGTGTGGAGGGGCTATTGTCTCATACTGTTAAACCACCCCTTTGTCACTCCCCTCCACATGCATTGAAACATGTTCAAAAACGAGTATCACCTTCACACACATCCACATGATAAGACACCTGCATGTCTGTGCACATGTTTGTACTCAGACATCCAAACACCTAAAACACCTTACCTGTATTATGTCATTGAGATATGTAGCTAGTCATTATATACATTATTATAAATGCATTTGTTTTCCAAATAACAGCAGGATGTGTTGAAGAAAGAGCGCTGTCATGTTACACTTGATGTGCTGTGTTCCCCTCCCCTACAAGACAGGGAGTTACATAATTGAACAGGATGTGTGTGAAACTGCAGGTTGTTTATATGACAACTGAGAATCAGGTCAGACTTTTCAGGAGAATCTATTATACTGTGAGCACATCCTTTGAACCCTCATGTCCAGAGTGGGCTGTAGCATCTACAGACAAACATACTGTAATTCTTACGGTACAGTGAATGTATAGATTTCTAGCATGCTCATGTGCAAGTTGCACTCCTAACCTTAGTGCTGATCACACTATGGTGCACAAACTGAGCCCTACAAGCCTATCTATGCATGTTATGTTGACCTAATGAGCCCATAGCTGCACTAAGATTCATTCGAAATGCATAGCTTTGAACTTTAAGGTAGACCTGTACTGCTCTATGACCCCGACTTCATTGGTTGGGATTTTACAATGCAGCAATTTCATAGTAAAGTACATGGTCCGTGATGATTGCTGCACCACTGTAATGCAGTCTCATGCAGGCAAAAGCTCCTATAGTGCGATTGTTATTACAGCTTATCTCATTACACCATCTGCTCTCTGCACACTGCTCTCAGCCAGCCAGTGAAACATCTTACTTTAAAACAGTCACGATCCTCCAATAGTGTATTTAATATACAGTAGGCTTAGGCTTATGTGTGCATTTCATTAGATAACAGCTTGGACACACATTAATGTGGGGAAAAAAAGACCATATTGGTATCACTCTGCAGGTGAGCGTTGCAACAGGGAATCAGGAGCTGGAACACTATCTTAGGTGCCACAAGCCAGAAGCTCAGAAAAATAGAGGAGCCACTGCTGGTGTCGGCTTTCCCCCTTGTGTTATTGACCTGAGAATGTCAGGTACACAGTGATCTAATGAAGACACCTGAGGCCTCCTTTTTTCTCAGCATTGTTAAATAAAATAAAGACCTCACAATGTGGCTCTATGGTGTGACTGTGTTTAAGGAGCCCAGTGAACAGTTTGTGTGGGAAGAGGTAGAAGAGATATAGTATGTAGCCGGCTACCAGGAGAGAGGGCATCTGGCTTGGCTCACTGATAACTCCCCCACAGCCCGGAGAGCTGCCGTGAGTCAGGTGCTCATGCAAACACACTACCATGGGAACGGGGAAAATGAGTAGGAAATAAGAAGAGTGATGGAGGGGAAAAAAAAAAAAACGATAAGCAGCTTTTCTCCAGTGTGAGTTTTGCTAGTTCTGCTTTTCCTTTGCAAAGCCCCTTTTCCTCACTCCCACGTGGGCACTGCCTACATGTGACGTTGGATTTTCGGTATGATTTTCATTTATTCCACCTCACAGAGAAGCTTTGGACAGAAAAAAAGAGCACATTAAACAGACTGTGTGAAATGTGCAGTTGTCGTCTGGAAGGAAAAGGACAACTGTCGAAAATAGTAACAGGCTGTAGAAAACAAAAATAGAATAAAAAAAAAAAAAGAAGCAGCCTAATTCACAACACTTTATGCTAAGTGCTTCCATGTATCTGTTGCACAGCCCAAAAGGTCAGCCAACTCAGCTGATTTAAAGGCTAACACGACATCATTGTTTCCTCGCAGCCAAAGGAACATTTTATGTGAGCTCAGTTTTTGTTTTTGCTGCAATCACATGGAAAATGATTCCAGCAGGAATGGGAAGCTGAGATGTAAATTTGGGTTAGGATGAAGGTTTTAGCATCAGGTTTTATGGAGGTTATGTTCATTGTTTTTTCTTTTAATAAATTCTACAGAGGCACAACATAAACTGTGGAAGAAACATGAGCTGTTTTAAGTCTAAATCAAGTCTGTCAGAGTAAAAATTTGGAGACATGTTTCAAGTCTTCCTAAGAAGAAAAAATGCATTGTTAATGGAACTTAATACAAAAGGACAGATTACACTGCAAATTTATGCATTGTGCAATTTGTGTATTTCATGCATTTGACTGTGCCAAGTTTTCTAAAAGCAGACAACAGCAAAATAAAATGTATAGACTGCAGATGTTACATACTGTGTACCACTTCAGCCAAATATTGAATGACAAAAAAGTGTGACCAGCATGATAAACCTGTCAGCTGAGCCAACATTGGTTAAAAATGGCTAGTATCATAATGTGGTGTGTCATGAATGCATGGTCTGATATACACATGCCTGTACAGTATACACTATGTGTGATGTGGCCTGCCTTTGATTGATTTTTTGCAGCATAACTAGCTGTTAAAACCACAGTATTTCTGAATAATTGCACCATTATAGGCATGAAAATTCATTTAGACTAATCTTCTGTATTTTGGAAAATATATGATCATCATTACCTAAAATGATTAAGTAGCCCTAATTTGAGCCACAAGTCGTTGTTTTTTTCTCTTCATTGATTTCCTTTATTCAGCCACAGGAAATAGGCCTGATGATTGAACACATAGACTGTAAGCTGTTTTATTAAATCTAAGTAAAGTCTTACTTATGTCTGATCCAGGTCCAAGTATTAAGTCTACAGCTCTGCTAGAATCATGATGTAGGAAATAATTTAAGCAACAGATACCATAAATATGCAAGAATCTGTCTGATGGCATTGACACAGGCAGCTGCCATATTGTGAGCCTCAGCTGTGACAGAATTGGGGTTGTAGGTCAGAGAATAGACTGGGAGCTGTTTTCCCTAAAAACTAAATTTGCCCCTCACTGAAGGACGTCCAGATGCAGCAAAGAATATAAATCATGTTTATGTTTTATATGTGTTTGGATGTACTGATTTGTTCTGGCTCAGTGTTTCAGATGCTAAGGTTGTTTTGTATTACGAGGCCATAAGACGGTTATCCCGCTGTATCCGTAGTGTGTGACTTGACAATCCTGTCCTCCTTCTGTTTGTGCCAAAGCGGGTGGAGTTTTAACCTGGCACCACTCTGTCTGTCAGTCTGTTGGTACATCTGTCTGCTTGTCCTCGAGGTCTGGATGTCTGGAGGCAGCAGTGTGTGTACAGTTCCTCTAAAAACACAGGACCCAGTGTTTTATTTTATTTTGTGTAACTGGAAGATGGTAATGGACTGTGCTACATGACCTGAATGTGTGTGTGTGTGTGTGTGTGAGAGAGAGAGAGAGAGAGAGCGAGAGAGACTGAATGTGGGGCATGGCGTGCATACATTTAAAACCAAAAAAATCACTTGTCTAACATTTACCCATTGTAGGTCAACAGCAAAGACAACCCAGGATAAGGATTGTTTTGATCCAGTAACTCAACAATTATATCGATAATAACACTTAACCTTAGGTCAAACAACTCATATCTACATTCTACGCTATATTGACCATGCTTTGTCAAATGTTTACCTAATGATTATAGTGTGTATTAAAGCCCCTTGCAAACTTGGTTTTTATCTACACACTTTATACAATATATTTCTCTGTCACAGTCAGGCGGGGAGTTCCGGTCCTCTGAAATGAGGCCAATGCGGAAGTAACTTAAAACTGCATTCTATCAAAAGGCCACCAGGGGGCGACCGTTTTGGTGTCAAAAGGACTTCCGTCTCTATACAAGTCAATGGAGAATTCACCAACTTCTCACTTGATTTCTAAGTAAACGTTTTCAAAATGTGTTTATGGTCTCAATCGCTAGTTTAAAGCCTTCTTCAATGCAGTATGATGTTCATTTGTGAAATTTTGGCCTCCCTGATTTTATATTTGACGATAAAGCAGGGTATGCATTAGGGCATGGCTACGTCGTGATTGACAGGTTGATTGGTTCACAGGTTCAGGAGGGCGCCTCATGCTCCTCCTGATGCCCATATAAGTAGAATCCCTGTTTTTTTTTTACCCGGCATGCACCGGAAATTTTCAAGATGGCGCTGCTCAGATCCGAAACTATTCGCTTCCAAGCAGCAGTCCACAAACCAATGGGTGACGTCACGAATGTTACTTCCATTTTATATACAGTCTATAGTCACAGTAAATTTCAATGACTATATCAGCATCAATTAAAGTGTTAAGATATTTAGGTTTTAGAATTTGACTGTAATCTACGTTGTCTGGACAGTGTAATAATGCTGTAATCAGATTTAATTGACAATATACTCTGTCTCACACTAACTATGCAATCACGTTCTTGTTTATTTATTGTACTGATGCACTTTATAGTCACATTCATATTTATTCTTTATCTTTGCACTAAATGTTACCTGATTTATAATGTTTGATGTACTGGTGTTGTGTTTTATGTGCCTTGTAAGGTGTCCTTGAGTGCTTTGAAAGGCGCCTTTAAATAAAATGCATTATTATTATTAGCAGTATTATTATTATTATTATTATTATTATTATTATTATTATTATTATTATTATTATTATAAGGGAGAAATCTCACAGCTCTCATCATATTTTTACTTTAAGCCGAAAGTAGATTTTCAGGCACTTAAGTTTTCACCACTCATGTTAAGACAAATTCCCCTACGAGTGTAACATGACATGAAGTGGAAGAGTGAGTATGAATTGATAGCAAAGCAGACCAAAGATAATCAATGAAGGATTAAATGAAATGTGCTGAGTGTGAGTGTGTGCACCTTAGCTAAACAGTGTGCACAGCAAGTAGAGTTTCTGTTGTTGGTTTGCTCTTAATTAGAACCTTACAAAAGACTTATTCTATGTGGTGAAGGAAACAGCCTTTTACCCCATGAAGAAACCAGACATGTAAGAGTAGAATCCTAGACTTCATTTTAACCCTTGTGTTGTTTCCCGGGTCAAATTGACCCCGTCTGTTTTGACTGTTCCTTCTTTCCTTCCTTCCGTCCGTCTGTCCTTCCTCCCTCCCTCCTTCTCTCTTTCTTTCCTCCACATTACCTTCCTTATTTCCTCTGTCCTTCTTTCCTTCCTTCCTTTTTTCCTCCCTCCCTCCTACCTTCCCTCCTTTCCTTCCTTCTTCCTCCCTCCTTTCCTTCCTTCGTCCTTCCTCCTTCCTTTCTTCCCTCCTTCCTTCCTCCCTCCGTTCCTACCTTCTTCCTCCCTCCTTTCCTTCCTTCTTCCTCCCTTCCATCCTTCCTTCTTCCTTCCTTCCTTCTTCCTCCCTCCTTCGTTCCTTTCCTTCCTTCTTCCTCCCTCCTTTCCTTCCTTCCTTCTTCCTCCTTCCCTTCCTTCCTTGACTCTAGGACAACAGGAGGGTTAAATCATCTGAACTCCTGGTCCCAATCCTATAGGCATGCGATGTTAACTGTCACTGATCTTCCATCACCACAATAATCAATAAAATAGTACCACAAGAGCTTCTGGAGTATATTACCAGTTAACTTAATACAGGACAGACAACGCCTCCTCCTCCCTCTGAGAAAGGAGAGCTGGAGAAAGACAGATGGATATGAGCTTTGATTTGCACTCATTATTCATCTATATCATGTCAACTTTTATACAGTGCCGCCGCCCATTACAACTCTTCAGATTTGACAGCAGAATTGCTAACATAAAGCATCTCACAAATAAGCAAGCACATCTTCAAAGAAAATGTACCACACTCACCTCATTCCTTAAGGTATTCTTTCATTGTTTTTTATATTCTAATTTTACACCGTATGTACTCGTGACTGATGACGACGACACGAGCAGGGCAAAACAGAGACGGGTCCCTTATGTTTGTTGTTCTTATATGGCACACTGAGAGTATTTGTTCTTCCATAAAAAAATGTTTGCCGACACAAGGGAGCACTTCAATCATTAGTTTGTGTTGACTGTAAATCCAGACGAATGCTAGGAGATGAGCGATGATGGGATTTGTCATGTTTGTGTGTGCAATCATACTGTTATTGCTATATACAGATAAATAAAAGTCGGCACATGTGCTAATATTGTTAACTTAAAGTTAAACTTTTTTTTATTTGTTTCACCCTTTTCTGCCACTGCCTCTATCTTTGTCTCTAAAATAGATTTGGAGCTGCTGTATGTAATTGGGCAGCATATTTCACTCTTATAGGAAAATGTTTTTTGGCTTGTAATGTGCACTTACATAATGGTGTGTTGTCACTTTTTCGATATCCAATCGACTTTTTTGGAGTAAGCTGAAGCCTTTTGTACCTGTCAACCACCTCTTGATGTGGTAATGCCCACCCACGTTATCAAGAGGTCAACTCTCTCTTTCTCCCTCTCCCTGTCTGCTTGAATAATGACCATACAAAACAATGTAAAAATACTCCCAGAAGTGGACGGTTTCATAATGCCTCCGAATTATTATATTTTTCCCTGTCTAACTGATAGTCATAAGAGAATACTCTGAGTGGGGTAAAAGTGCTCCTTTGCTAAATCCACTCGTCAGCGCTGTCACGGTAATGGGAGTGTCTATTTTGTACACAGGTTTTATGGTGTTTTGGTGATTGTCATTGCAAATGTCAAAAGATATTTTATACACACAATATATTCTGCATGCCTTATACTCGTGAGCAACCGAGATTTCTAAGAACGCTTTGCTTTTTATTGCCGCAATAACAGCCACTCTGTATTTTCTGCATTCCTGTCTCACTTTTTCCACATATATGCAGAGAAAAAAGACTCCCATTGTACTGTAAGCTCAGTTTCTGCCATCTGAGAGTGATTCAAGCCTTATTCTCCCTGAGCTCTTAAATGACAGTGATAGATGATGCTGTCATTAGAAGCAGTGGAGCTCATCTACTGGCCCTATTTGCTGATTTCTGTGAACTTAACCCCTTTTTTAGCCGGCTCCATAAAAGGCACAGGCAAATGGCTGTGCCGTCCAAGTCGAGGCAGCTCTGTAGTCTTTTTTCATACTGACACATTTGAGGATCACAATCTGAGCTAAAATTAGTCTGTATATATTTTTCCTATATGAAGAGGCAGTATTCAGAGGACAGGTATAGTAGGAAACTAACCTGAGCCAAACATGATTAAATAAGAGTCTGGGTCCAGGGGGTAACATCAATATGCTCTGTAGAGTGAGGGCCAAGCATACTTAGCTTGGACAAGTAATCCATTCTCCTCTGAGTGCCATATTCTACCTCCGCACAGATAATTCAAAACGAGACCATATCTGACAAACCTAAATTTATTTCATCCTGTTCAACGGGGGGGAGAAAAAACGCTACAGTAAGCAGTAAGATGAGGGACAGGACCTTTATTAGCTCGCCCTATGCTAAAGCTGGCTCCTGGCAATGAAAAGGACCTTGATGAGGATGAGAGATTGTTGTTTTTTCTTTGTCTTTTTATGTCTATCTGCCTTGTAGGGACAGAGAGAGAGAGAGAGAGAGATAGAGAGAGAGAGAGAGAATATTTATACCTTATCTCAAGGCATCAAATTGAATAAAACCTTAAACCAGCATTGCTTTACATCTTGGTGGTTTTAAAAAGAAACCCTGTGGGCCTTACTCCATTAATAAGATCTGTAATTTAATGCAGTATGTTGTGCACTGCGTAACCGTGACCTGGAGCAAGCTGACCCTGAATCATGTTGTGGGTGTCTGGAAAACAGGTTTTGCTTATGGTTTGATTCTCGGTCACGATGGAAGGTTGACTTCCTTATGTCAGGTGCCAGTGAATCCAAACAACTGGTCTTTGCATCTAAAAACATTATAATAAATTAATAGGATTAGTTTTGTGCACTATATCTAGAGAAAAGAATAAATCATATTGTTTAAGTACTATTGTTAGACAAGCTTAAAGAAACTCTGTGACTTTCCTTGATTACATTTAACATTACAATTCTACAAACATTTTCATATTTCTCAAGAATAGTTTGAAATTAGCTTCATTGTTATTTAAGAGATTATAAATGAAATTTACAGCAAATTTCTACGTGTGGCTTAAAAAAGTACTACAACTCACATTCATCTGGAAATGTTTACATTGTTGGTAGTTTGTTTTATTAAGGTTAAAATTATATATAATGACAACAGAGGACCTACATTCGTTTCCAGTATTGTCAAGGCTGCAAGGAGGATACCTCCATAATTGGCATTGCTATCTACAGACTTTCCATCAGTGGGAGATGGAGTCCGCTGGAGGCTCCAGACAGCAGTTCCCAGGTGAAGCCTCAAAAGAAAAGGGAGGTGGGGTAATGCTGAAGCTCCAGTGACTTCTCCGTATTAATGATTTATGCTTTAGGATTCTTTAGGATTCAAGAGTTTCTAACAGATTTTGATCTGCACAGGATCCTTGACATCTCTGTCCCAGAAAGGTAAGAGGAGATAGACTAACTTACAAAGATAGACTAACTGATCAAGGAGGTAGTCGTAGTATCTCTTTGCAGCCTTTATAAATATTGCTTATGTTTTAAGACGGAAGAGATCCATCAAAAAGTGGATATATTGTACATCCCTCCCAAACAAGTAAAAGCATATTGAATGTGGGCTGCAACAGGGAGACAATACATGAAAGGTAAAACATGCAGCAGCCTTCTGGTCAAGCTGCAGAGGTCTTTTACACTTGCAGGGGCTTCAGCAGTTGATTAGGTGGGAGAAAGAAAATACTTGGATGAGCTCCTGGGCTGCCCCCGTAACCTCTTGATATTGTACAGGAGAAATCTCTTGAGAATAAGAGAATTTCATTGTTCAGGATCACAACCATGTTTTCTGCATCCCCGGGTGGGCATCACCACAGTATTGTCAAATGGGATGGACCATACTTGATGTGTTAATGTTTTACCCCAAGGGAACATAGTCATATCCAGGTTGGCCTTTAGGTGGTCCACTCCAAGATATCTGCAAAGCAAGCAGTGTGTGCCTCCCATAGACTGTATATAAAATGGACGTAACATCCGTGACGTCACCCATTGGTTTGTGGACTGCTGCTTGGAAGCCAATAGTTTCGGATCTGGGCAGCGCCATCTTGAACATTTCCGGTGCATGCCGGGAAAAATAAAAACACTACTTATATGGGCATCAGGAGGAGCAAGAGGCGCCCTCCTGAACCTGTGAACCAATCAACCTGTCAATCACGACATAGCCACACCCTAATGCATACCCTGCTTTATCGTCAAATATAAAATCAGGGAGGCCAAAATTTCCCAAATGAACATCATACTGCATTGAAGAAGGCTTTAAACTAGCGATTGAGACCATAAACACATTTTGAAAACGTTTACTGAGGTTAGAAATCAAGTGAGAAGTTGGTGAATTCTCCATTGACTTGTATAGAGACGGAAGTCCTTTTGACACCAAAACGGTCGCCCCCTGGCGGCCTTTTGATAGAATGCAGTTTTAAGTTACTTCAGCGTTGGCCTCATTTCAGAGGACCGGACTCGCCGCCTGGTGCCTCCACACCCGTCCGAACATTTGATTAAAACAGGGGTCTCATGACAACACTCACACTTTTTAGATTAAGACATTACAAATTATTTTTTTCAGATAAAACCTGTGGATAATAAGTAGTAAAAACCCCAGCACGGCTATTATTATGGTAATTACAGTTTAAATGAATATTTTCACTATAATGAAACTGGCCCATTTCTTTTTAGGGTTCGAAACTTCTAAGAAGGCTCTTTGCAGGAAGTGGGCTGCTGTGAACTTTACAGAGTAGCAAAAGTTGTTTTTTTTTATCACTTTTCTGAAGTAGATTGTAATGTTAGGATTGAAGACATTCTAACATCGTACATCTTCCCACTGGAGAACAGACAGAATGAGAAGGGAAAGCTTAGATGTGGTGCAGACAGACACAGGTTGGTTCTTTGATATAACATGAGCTTGGGATACATTTTTTAATCACAAAAAATCTCTGATCGAGAATCTAGTATTCAGAATGATGGTTCTGTCATTATTATAGTTTCAGTTTCAACTTGCACTTTGATGTACCCATTTCCACAATCTGGTATGTTTTCAATACACTTCTCTACCTGAACCTAGACCCTGAGTTTCTAATGACTCCCTCTGGCAGTATTACAGTTTTTTTTACAAAGTCGTAATGCACGAAATTATACACCAACATTTTGATGTGAAATCTGGACAGAGAATGTGCAAAAAAAACGGTTTTATGATTTTTGTAGTTTACCAAAGATTTAAAGCTAGGGTCGGTAATGTTGGAAAGCTAGCAAAGGAGCTAGCAAGATTTGAAAATCCTCTAAGTTCCACCCCGCTGCTCCCCCTCCCGTCAGTGAGTCCGTCCAAGCCACGCCCCCCCACAAACCGGCAACAGCGACAGGTGAAGACTGTGCACGCGCGAAGTAGGCAGGGAGAGAGGGGGGCGGATGCAGAACTAGACATGAAGGCACCTGATTGGTTTTTGCTTTTCGGTGCGAAGAGCATGGATTGGTCGGAGTTTTATCAGTCCTGTGGCTGCCACAGAGGTCTGATGTTTTCCGTTACTTTTTCTAAAGACATAATGTATTGATACCTCTGATAATAGAAGGACCATTTCACCCAGTATAACAAAAGTGCTTCTGAACAGGATTACCAACCCTACCTTTAACTGGTTTTAAATGCTCACCTGGATTAGTAGAAATTTAAATTGACCTGGTTCACATATGTATCAAACTCTTTCTAGTTAGAAACAGTATCTGTGTGACAGCTGACAGTGTTACAGTTGTCACACTGTCACTTGTCATGTCATGTTTTACGGTATTTGTCACATGAGTGTCAGAGTTGTCAGTTGTAAAGTCATTACCTATATTGAAGTTGACAGTTTTCTAGCCCTTTATACCAAGGACCTGTTTTCAATCCATGGACCAGTCATGTCACACATCAATACTCAATACACTTAATTGCTGTCTTACATTAATTCAAATTTAAAAATAAACAGTTTTTCTAAATACTGTGTTGAACTCATATCACCATCACCACAAGAAGATTAACTAACTCAATCTGTGATGCGCCACTGAGCTTGTTACTTTCAGTTGGTTATCGTGTCCTACAAAGAGCCACATAGTCAAAGTGTCATTGATCACTGTTTGGTCAGTGTGCAGTGACAGTCCAGAGCAGTTTGGTATTCAGTACCAAGCTGCCATAATAGTCACCTGGGGGCTGATTTCTCAATAAGATTCTGACAGCAAGGGGAGTGGTCTATGTGGAGCTGCAAATGTCACTTTGACTTCAATTTAGCCTCTTCTCATCTCTATCAGTCTTAACCTCTTCCCTCTGACATTCTGTCTCTGTTTTTTTTTTCTTTAAATCGTGTGTGTGTGTGTGTGTGTGTGTTTGTACATCTCTGTGTGTGCAAGTGCATTCATGTGTATTGGTCTCAGAGGAGTGAGTTAACCCAGGGGGAACAGAGGCGGGGAGGAGCAGCTGGAGATCCACTCTCCCTTGGTTCCTGTCCCAATTAATTAGCATGGGCATGGGCACACGCACTCACACACACACACACACACACGTACATGTACATTCACCTGTCACACACACACACACACACACACACACACACACACACACACACACACACACACACACACACACACACACACACACACACACACACACACACAGAGTATATAGACTATAATATATAATCTTATTCCTGGGATTGTAACGTCCTGCTGCACAAATTATGGGGTTGTACGTACAGTCTTTAATTTTAGAAACATACCCAAAATATGTTTTTTTTTGTGTCCTCTGCTGCCCTTAAGAAAGTTATAAACACGTCTATCTCATGTATTCCTGCTGGACCCAGAATCTGTCTCAGCTGGACTGAAATGCAGTGTGGAGGCTTAGCCAATTCAAGGAAACATTATAATTATCACCCCTATCTTGGCCTCCTTTCACAAGCTAATTATTAATTTTAGAATCATTTTGAAAAATTGATTACCTTCAAGGCAAAACTAGGCCTGGCCCTGAGCTACATAACCCAAGCCTGTTATTCGTGTGGGGGATGGGGTTGCAGATCCCACCCTAAAGCTAAATGATAGCATACTTATCTCACACTATATACTGCATATTGATCAATACATTTTGGGATACTGATAAAAGAGAAAGAGGCTATGTCGATACACAGGGATGAGATTGGAGCCCCCCAATATAAAATCTCGCCAGATGAAAGCCATACAAGTCAATGTAGAAAATAGACAAATAATGTTAAGAAGGAAGAACAAATGCATATTGCCTAAAGCTGTTTACATGCACACCTCTTGTAAGAAACAAAACAAACAATGGGCCAGATGCAAGAAACACTCGTACGCACAGATTCGTTCTTAAATCATGCGTATGAGTGATTTAGGAGGACAACATTTACGAGTGGTGCAGACCTGTCGTTCCTGTCACGCACAACCCTTCTGTTGTTCTCCAGAGCAATAAAACATGACTTATAGCTTTCTAATTGTCTAATGGCAGTGTGCCAACAATATCATGTCTTTTGGGGGAATTAATTATAATACATTTTTACGGGGGGGGGGGGGGCTGACATCGTATAGATAAGCAAGATATGATAATCAATTAATGAACACATAACACCTCCACATGGGTATCAAGACCAAACAACACTGTATGATACAATACAGCCCAGCACGATACGGTAGAGCAGTGGTCTCCAACCCTGCTCCTGGAGAGCTACTGCCCTGCATCTTTTAGGTATCTCCTCACTCTAACACACCTGATTCTAATAATCAACTCGTTATCAACCCCTTTGACGAGCCTCAGCTGCTTGATAACGAGTTAAAGTGAGGAGATACCTAAAACATGCAGGGCAGTAGCTCTCCAGGAGCAGGGTTGGAGACCACTGCGGTAGAGAGTGATGTAGTCTACTGTTTCTACAAACAAAAAAAACACAAATCAGGGGAGGTCATGTCTTATTGAGGAGAGCCAAGCTCCACCTGGCTTCCCTGTAGTTCACACCCTGACCAATGGATTATGTCCCGTTCATTAAATTGCACTTCTGAATCCATAATCATGATGACATTACTCTGATGGCCAAAGTATTAGGCTATTTAATATAAAGTAGTAGGCTATTTAACCATTTAGTTAGATATATCAGTCATTTAAATTGACAATTGAAACTCTGATATAATGCAAGCTATTTATTAATTACATTTATTCATTTAACTGAAATATTGGTGATCTAAGTTATAGTTTAGCTCCCTGGCTGATGACCGTAGTGAGATGTTTTTGGCATCTAATTCATGTTATTCATTCTTTGGCTTTCTCTAGACCTTTAATTCCACCACTTACACACTAAATAATAATAATATGTGCTTCTGTTGATCTATTTCTGTGATACGACTGGCACACTAGTAAATCCCACCTCATGAAAAAAGTATGACAGATTTAAGATCTGCATCTGGTCCAATGTGTCACTCATTTGTTGCCATAGGCGACTACCTATGTGGGCTATGCCATTGGCTGCACATGTTGATATACAACCACTTATAATGCATATTATGTCTAAACATCTTAAAATATTGATGTGAATGTCAACTGTCACTTCCCAGCTAAGTGTGTCTTGTTAGTGTGTGCATATGTGTCGGTTAGTGTGTGTGACCTATAGCTAGTTATGTTTCCCAGTCACATACCTACATTGAGCAAATCCTTCACGCAATAAATAGTTCAAATACCGACAAACCTGCACAAGCCTCATCAAACCCGCCTCGTAAACTTGGCCCTGTATAATATGTGATAATGTTGGTTGAAAAAGGCTAGTGATGACAAAGAGCATACTACTGTATAAGAGAGTACTAAGGTCCCAGAAGAAGAAGAAGTAGAAGAAGAAGATGAAAGCTAGAGTAGCTTGCAGACAATTTAATGAAAGCCTTTTTGCAAAACAGCCGTGCAATAGTATGTAATGTGGGTTCATTGCACAGACTGCAGTATAAAAAATACCCCCTAACCCTCTCCAAATCAGCTCTGCATTTGTCCACAAAGGAGCATGGGCAGTGATTAGTAATAGTAACCCAGTACCAGCTCCAGAGCCTGGCTCATTAGGGGAGCATTGCCTGCAGTAATAACCATGCTGGCACATGTTATCTGCATCAAATATGCATTTTTTCCTTTTTCTCTGCCATTGATTTCACACCATATCCCTTTGCTTTTTCATTTGGCAGCTGCCTCAGGTATCTGACAGTCTTGTGTTACGCTGGTTTCCTTACTTTTGTTTTTCACAGCATTCTGGCAACCTTACCAGACTCAGTGCTGTAAAATATAGATATATAGAGCAAGAAATGATTACTTCAGAAAGCGAAAACGAATTTCAATTTTACACTTGGAGTCAACTAAAAATTGCAGATGAGGAACCAAACAAATTCATTAGTTTGGTTCATTTGGATGAGAAGAAGTTTTAAAAACCTATTAACTTGAAACATGTTTGAACATCTTATGCTTTTGCAGAAAGTAGCTGCAAAGGATATTATTTATTTACTTTGGTGCATAATATTCAGACTGAAGTATTGGTTTTGAATATATTAGAGGATCAAAATGAGGTCTTACATATATATATGTATAGACCATCTGTCCGTATGTGATGTCAGCTGTCGGAGAAAAGAAGAACTACAGAGACAGGGAGGCTGATTGGGGACTTAATAAGACAAAAATTGAGGGCTGGATGAAAATGAAGAAAATATATGATGACCATCAACAGATGAGGTGTGTGAGATTAAGATGGAGTGGAAGGTGGAATCAGGGTTATTAGACAGGCTCCCTGCAGCGATGCAGTGCCAAAGGAGCCCCTTAACCTTAGCTCAGCTCACTATATCAAAACATTGGCTAATAAAAACTTAGCCACAGGGGCATATTACATTCTGATAGCCTCACATCAAAGGGCTGCAGTCAGCTGTAGCTGGTTTATCCATTAATTAGAGTGGGAATGGGAGGAGTGCTATTAGCAAAATAGAGATATGCTGTCATTTTCTTTGGTCAATTGACCTTGTTAGCAGGATGCTGGTGACAAAAGAATCACTAAGTCTTGAGTTGCAGCTCCAGTCCAGATAATTATTTTGTCATGGGGGGGGGGGGGGGGGGGGGGGGGGGGGGGGTGTAGCCCTTTCTATGCTACAGTTCAACTCAGCAAGCACTAACAGTAGCAGGTTGGTTGGATGGGAACCAAACAGTCATTATCTATTTAACAGTGGCCTCATTAGGAGCACGTAACAGGACATTATTCATCTGTTTATAATGTTGGAAAACAGTAATTCTCCATTATTAAAAACATTTTTGACAGCTCAAACACAGCTGTGAGGTAGAGCTGTAGACACAGAGGAAAGAATGACACTGTCAGTTACTCTGAACTAAAGAGTATGGTGGAGTGTCAGTGTTGTGCTACATAAGACTGACTGTGACTGTCAGTAAACACTTCATGCAGTAGTCCCTTCTGAAATATGTCTCCATCCCTCCCTTATCATTTTCGGGGATTTCCCAGAGAAGGGAGTGGCACAAAGCATATATTTTTTGCTGTAAAAAAAAAGAAGATGTTGACATGTTAGAAAAAATGTCTTCTGTTTACAGACAAAAGTATATGCATGGTTCACTTGAGAGCAAGAAAAATGTCAACTTATATTAATTTACTTATTGCTAGTAATACACAAGGATTGAATGCATCCTTACCCAAAACACAGTGGGTAGCTTGGAAAACGCTCAAGGCTCAAATATGAAAGTTTTACCCCTGAGGGAGCATAAAGTGATGGTTGACCTGCTCTCTTTCCCTTTAGTTGGTCAAATTCAGGCCTCAGTGTTTGTCACTCATTTTGATTAGCTGTCCATCTAAAAAAAAAAGGAATCCAGGTTGTGGCTAAAGCAGCTGACTCTATGTAGTGTGCTACACAATAACAGGCAATAGAGAAGCAGATGTCAGCCGCAGTCACTGTTTTCTGGCGTTTTAAATAGTCCTAGCCTGACACGCATTATGGTTTCCTGTATTGTTTTACACAATATTTGGTTTTGCTTTGAAATGAGGTTTAAGTCTGTACAATCCATGCCATACACCCACTGGAAAGCAGTGAAAAGCCAATTTTCAGTCAGAGGCATAGATTTAAGTATGCATTTCTTACTGTTTATTTACTGTTATGTTAATGCAAACATATAAAATTGTATCTTTGATAAACAAAACTAACATTTACCCCAGATACGAATCATTTTTGTCACATTTCAGAAAAAAGGTATGATTTTGCATTCAACCCAACAAGCCTCTGAATAAATTGGTTGAGAAATTATATTTCTTGGGCCATGAAGCCTTTGCAATGCAGATCACACCAATGCTATAAGTGGGCATGAATTTCAACCATTTAGAGCTGGCACACTGAGTGAAGCAGACTGTGCCGATGGAGAATATTACCTTTTCAACTGGAAGGAACTGAGACAGTTATGTGATGATTTTGTCTGTGCCAGCAGGAAAGTGTCTGGTCTGGTCTCTGATCATATCAAATCTGGATTTACTGGCTTACAGCATGAAACAGTTGAGAAAAAGAACCAGCTTCATATCATAATATCATGCACATGTGCAAAAGTAGTTTATGGATAGTTTTTATATTGAATGCAGGTGAAAGCCTAAATTGTGGATTATACTATACTTACACCATTGTATGTTTGTGTTTCTTTTTGTAATGTAATGTGATGTGTAATGGATTTTTTTGGGGTATTTTTTAAAGAAACTGTTTATTTCACAGGGTTGAATTTCCCTGCACTCAAAAAGACACACTGTCACCAAGATCTCACGGCAGCTCATCCAGTCACATGACATTTTCCTGATGATTCTGTCATAGTGCAGATGGCTGTCAGGACATAACATCTACCCAGCGGGGGTATGCGGGTATTAAGAATGACATTAACAAGAGCCATCAAGAGACATTTGTCAGATGGAGCATTAACGTTTTGCAAATTGCAAAATCATGTGGTGTCAAGCAAAAACCATAAGTAAACTGGACCCACAATGCAGATTAGTGCGCAAACAATGTTTATTTACAGTGACTACTGAAAACAAGAACTCAAAATGACGACGCCGGGCAGGGGAGAAAAGCAGAGGTCCAGGGAATGAAGCAACGTTCCAGGAAAAAGAGACAGGACACTGAGGGCAGGCAGGTGGCAGGGCCAAAAAAAACAAGAAAAGCAGAGTTAGACGAAGCTTCAGAGCAAAACAGGGTACCAAATACAGCTACTAATATCAGCCAGTCTGTTATCACAAGTGGTTGATGACGAATTGGCAGAGAGTGGAGTGTGAAGCCGGTCTTTATACTGCTGCAGGAGAGGTAAGTGACAATCAGGACAGATGACTGGCAGGCGTTCCCCGGGGAATGACAGGGAGACCAGACCATACACAGAACAAGAGGGAGGGGAAAACAAAATGAAAAACAGAGGGGAAGACAGGAGGCGGACCAGATCCTGACATGTGGTGCCTTTTTGTTGCCTTGTCATCATTCTGGATGCCACCTTGAAGAAGCACCCAGGATGAGGCAATTTACTAAAAGACATTGTCCCTGATTGGTGATTAATTTAAAAGTTTCTAGTTGAACGGCCACAAAATGGTCCCAGATGAACGACATATGACCAGTGAAGAAAATATGAGGCATTTGCTCTTTGATGAATAAACTAAATGGTTGAATAAATCTTAGTAAAAAAAGCAGTTCTCCATTTCTAATTTAGGAGAGCTTGTCCCACAGGAGGTCTGGCTGTGTAATAGCTGAGAATACTCAGAATACAGGGAGCCATCCAATCCTAATTAAAGACCTTTTTACAGCTGAGCCCTCACATAAACGCATGCACGGACTCACATACACAGGCGTCAGGCGTCCATGCATAGCTGATCACAAACATGCGTACGCACAAGCACAGACAAAGCCAGGGCTGGCTGCCATAGATGGCACACATCTACAACGGCTAAAAATGTGAAAACACTAAAAACACGCTGGTTTTAAAGAACTGGTATGAAAGCTGTAAACACTTTCTCAGTTGAGTAGCAATTTCTGCCTCATTAAAAACAAAGCATGGACACAAATTTGATTACAGATTTGGTGGTCCAATATCCTATTTTCTTTATCTGTTTACAATGTGGTGTCTTAAGTTAAAGGAATAATCTGACATTGTGAGGAAATACTTTTTTGTTGAGAGTTCCATGAAAAGGCCGATACCTGTTTTTTCGCTCCCTATTCATATTTACATTACAGATATAACAGTGGGAATCAATCTTCTCATCTTACTCTCAGCAAAAGAGCAAATACAGTCCAACTATTCCTGCAAGTCATCACTGCAGATTTGCATTTCATCAGTTTATTTTAGGTCTTTGTAGTTGATTGATTTCAGTGTCTTTTGATGGATTGTGTGTTCACAGAGAAGACATCTGGGCAAACTGGTGAGAGGATGTCAGCTAAAAATGACCGTCCACCAGCTTTAGCGTTTAATTGAATTCAGACTATGGTTTACCTCATCAACTGAAAAAGGTGTCAATCAAGACAGCAACATATTGAGGTATTGTAAGATGGAAAAAGCTGATTTTTAGCAGAATGTTAATAAACGGCACATCAGCGAACTGAAGGATTCACTAAACATTATTCATCAGCTCCTGATAGCCATCATGAGATTGCTATCATGGGACTTTCGCTTGATTAGGTGGTGTAGAGAGCGGGAGATGTGAGGGATGAAGTTTTATTATGCAACAGATGTGACAACTTGGACCTGCATGACTTCATCAATCCACATATGCCTTGATATGCTGAGCCACCAGGAAATGATCCTTAAGGGTGTCTAAGGACTTTTTTAGCATACATTTCCGCCACCTCATTTAGTGCCCAGGGTTACAAACTGCGCTGCGCCGATATGTGATGATACTGGAATGCAATCAAATTCTGACCCTGAAGAATCAATATAGGCAATCCAATCTTTAATGGCAACAAAATCCCAACATCTGATCTCTCATTGCAGCGCAGCACTCTCTGGTATATCAATAAAAAGCACAGTTAATTTTTACAACTTAATATCACACAGAATAATTTGTTGCTGGAAACAATTTAACGTGCTGAAAGTGAAACAAAGTTGCATGCTCAGTTTTCTATGGCTGCAGGCCATGTAATTAGTTAAGAGTTGACTGCACCATTGGGACTTTGTTGGTAAAAGGGGGATTGCTGCATAATGTTTGACACTTTTACATTTAGCTTGAAGGCTATTCCTGTCACTCCGACAAAATCAACAACAGAAGTCTGGTGTGGTCACTTTTTACCACCTTTTTGAAGAAGTGCTAATAGAAATGAAGCTTAGCGAAAGTTCAGTCAGAAGACTCTAAAACATACAGGCATAACTGGTAACTTCTGCCTCCTTCAAGCATGCTCATCTATTACCTAGATTTCTATGTCTAAGGGCGTTATTTCAATTGTTGCCAGTCACCTGTCAATCTCAGCAACCAATAGCAAATCGCCACACTTCAGCTTTAGACTATCATCTAGTAGCGGTCCGTTTAACCTTTGTGTCGTCCTCCCGGGTCAAATTGACCCCGTCTGTTTTGACTGTTCCTTCTTTCCTCCCTTCCGTCTGTCCTTTCTTCCTCCCTCCCTCCTTCTCTCCTTCTTCAATCCCCCTTTCGTCCTTCCTTCTTCCCTCCCTCCTTCTTTCCTTCCCTCCTTTCCTTCCTTCCTTCTTTCTTTCCTCCCTCCCTCCTTCTCTTTCTTTCCTCCCCCTACCTTCCTCCCTTCCTTCTTTCCTCTGTCCTTCTTTCCTTCCTTCTTCCTTTCCTCTTTTCCTTTCTCCCTCCCTCCTTCCTTTTTTCCTCCCTCCCTCCCTCCTACCTTCCTTCTTTCCTCCGTCCTCCCTTCCTTCCCTCCTCCCTCCCTCCTTTCCTTCCTTCTTCTTCCCTCCATTCCTTCCTTCCCTTCCTTCCATCCTTTCTTCCTCCCTTCCCCCTCCCTCCTTCCTTTCCTTCCTTCTTCTTCCCTCCATTCCTTCCTTCCCTTCCTTTCATCATTCCTTCCTCCCTTCCTTCCTTCTTCCTCCCTTCCTTCCTTCAGCCTTAGCCTATCTTCCTGTAGCGGTCCGTTTAAATGTGCCTCTCTCTCCCTTTGCTTCAGTCCTGTCATACAGCTGTTCCTGCGCCCCACCACCTCCCCATCTCCTCCATTCTCTACAGGATCTGTAGTCTATTCCCATCTGCCATCTTCTCTTCAGTCTCATCAGCAACCACCACCACCAGTGTCTTCCTTCTCTCCTTCTTCCATCCCCCTTTCGTCCTTCCTTCCTCCCTCCCTCTTTCCTTCCCTCCTTCCTCCCTCCCTCCTTCTTTCCTTCCCTCCTTTCCTTCCTTCCTTCCTTCTTTCCTCCCTCCCTCCTTCTCTCTTTCTTTCCTCCCCCCTACTTTCCTCCCTTCCTTCTTTCCTCTGTCCTTCTTTTTTTCCTCCCTCCCTCCTACCTTCCTTCCTTCTTTCCTCCATCCTTCCTTTCCTCCATTCCTTCCTTCCCTTCCTTCCTTCCTTCTTCCTCCCTTCAGCCTTAGCCTATTATCCTGTAGCGGTCCGTTTAAATGTGCCTCTCTCCCTTTGCTTCAGTCCTGTCATACAGCTGTTCCTGCGCCCCACCACCTCCCCATCTCCGCCATTCTCTACAGGATCTGCAGTCTATTCCCATCTGCCATCTTCTCTTCAGTCTCATCAGCAATCACCACCATCACCAGTGTCTGGACTTCATGGGGGATCTACATATACATGCAGCCGTTCAGAGATGATTCCTCATGGAGTTCAAGCACCAAAGACTTTTGCCATTACTAAGATTTTGTTCATTACATATTTACAATAAATATCTTTCTATTTACTTGTCTCCCCTGATTGAAATGCAATTAGTCTCAAAAGATTTACAGAGTTCTTTGTAAAAAAGGAAACAAACTAACACATAAGTAAGCTTTAACCAGCTGGACAATAAATTCACCCACTTAATTGGATTAAAACTGAGATCCACATAATAATCACTTATTTGGATTAACCGATAAACGGATTAACAATAAAGTAACACATACTACACAAGAGTTAGACACATGATGTGCCTCTGATGCTACTGTATTGTTAGTTTTAGATAAAAAATGTATCTTTGTATGTATCTGTGTCTGATAACCCTAAAATAAGAATATTGCGCAATACTAAATTATATCTACAAATTACTAACTGCTGCTTGAGGTTACATTTTCTGATTGATATCGTTTAGGTAATGATGAACTTGATGGATCCAATTTTATCATTTTTACTGAGATAAATGACTATTGTCTGCTTTTTAAATGATCGTCACCCCTTCACATAATTATATTAGATTTTTTACACTTTATTCTTCCCAAGATTCCTTTTTCAGTCTAATCCACATGCTTACAGAGAATCGATGTCGGAGGTTTAAAAGCTTACAACTGAATAACTTTCATTGATTTTAGAAATACTGTGAGCCCCTTTTAATTAGAAACAGTGAACAGCTCTTCCTTCCTTCCTTCAACTACAATTTCATCATTTAGTGTTTTCATGGCCGATACTGGTGGGGTTTTAGGCTCAATGATTGTCCTTGCTTATCTCTTAGCCTAGATAGCAAGCGGCAACTTTCTGATGAAATGAGAATAAGGTTAATTATTTTTAGATGAAACAAGAAAACTCTTCTGCTGGGATGAAACTTGCGGTGTGTGTGAACAGTGAGAATTCATTTTTTAGGATTACATGAAAGAGAGATGACTTAATAGACTGATCTGGATCATGAAACAATAAAAAAAAGGTATGAGAGCATACGTGTGATTCACCAGGACAATCAGCACTGTCCTGACAGGGGACACATTTCTTATCTCCATCTATGAGACGACAGTTATGCAAGAGTTTTCGTCCTCTAGGGGATTGCTGCTAAATGTCGAAATAAGATGCACTTCAGCAACTAATAAACGTGAGAATTCCCCTCACTCTTCACACCTATATCCATGAGAACTAACATTACGTTATGCAACTCCATAAGCATTTTAACAATGGGATCACAATAGAGTGAGGAAAAAATAGAAGCTGAGAAAAAAAAAAAAAGGATTTGGGGTAAAGATTATGGTCTTGGCAGAGCGTGTGGTGGAGGCTGTCAGATATGCCTTCCAGAAGCTAGGTACTCATTAGCATACTTCATTCGTCTAAATATAGTCCTAATCCAATGCTGAAGGGCAAACAAACAAATCGCTGTGTCTGTTTGTGTGTATGGAGCGGGGGGCTGGGGGCCCATGTTACTGATGATTCCTCAACCTTGAAATATTCCATCATGACAACAACATGCACAATCTGTGTAAAAATCATCAAATGCCTATACCTCTGATGCCTGACATACAGTTTATGACCCTTTTGGAAACGTTTACTATGCTGCTTGTGACAGAGCACACTGCAAATGACTGCAGGCTGCAGGGATGCCAAGGGAATCTGTTAAAAGGTCACAGGCAAAACAACTAGCTTGGCTGGAGGGAGGACATGCAGTGACAAGGAAGCACGTGTTGAAGATGCATAAAGCTTCTGGGACTTCAAGAGTCTTTGAGACTTATTGGCTTATTTTTTGCATAAAGGGTCTAAGATGTAAGGAGCATTTCCCATAGTGGTGCACCCTGAATGGCCTGCTGTGAACATATGTGTAAAAGCACATGTATATGTAGCGCTGTAGGTGCTTTTGATGTGATTATAGTATGAATCATAAAGGACAGCTGCCTTATGCATGAAGAGTTATAGTACAAAGCAGTTCACAGATGCACGTAAATGCCAGGACCCAAAGGAGACAATAGCCCTGGATGAAAATACTTCAATTCAGTACAGTTCAGCATAGCACGGTTTAGTCACATCTATAAATATTTGATATTTCTCTCGAAAACCCAAACAGCCCTCTCCAAAGTTGAAGTGAGGCAGTGTTTACGCACCGTACAGGCGATGTGATTTGGTGGTATGAGTAATAACTGAGCATGTTTTTAAAGAGGCAAGGATTTGGCTGGCGGTGCACTCACTCTGTCAGCTGTTAGAGTGCCGAATCTTGTAACACAGACTTTAAGCAGAAGCATTAAACAGGGTGATATCGAACAAAATGAACATTTTTGGGTGCGAGAGCTGCGATTGCGTGCTCGTGCATGCGCTGTGATGTGTTATATGCCCTGAAACACATTAGTCATCGGCAGGTAGATGAGAACCGGACAGCACTTTTTCCTGTTCTAGTATTGTTTTGGTGCGTGGGAGGGAGAGGAGTCATAAAGGTTACATACTCAATGAGCAAGAGAGATGGATAGAAAAGAGAGAGGCAGAGAGAAATGAAAAGATAAATATAGAGTGTACAAACTTATCTCTGCATGAGGTAATTTGGTTTTTCCCACTGTTGCTCCGCACAGACACACTGTTGAACTGCACAGTATGCAGTCTAAAGTGATTTCATTTGATTTATAGTGTTGGTTTACTTTTTTTTTTTAACACAAGATTAAGTCATCTCTATTAAATGCACATAAAACCTCTCAATGTGTAACTCATGTGATTTGATAAAATGCACCGTGTGTCTTTCTGCCACTACACCATTTTACCAATCACTGCAGGGAGTAATGAAAACATAAATAACCCTAAAATGACTCAATTTGTATGATTTTCACAGAAAAGGGAGGCTACTTGACTGGTTTGGGTAGAATATATTCAGACTAGTTTCTAGTTCTAGTTAATCAATAAACCCTTTAACAGTGTAAAGTCTGTTTTCCTGAAAAGGTTGCGTCTTTCCTGAATGGCAGACAGTTTAAATATTGCTATAAACCGCACAGCAAGCACATAAAGCAGGTCTTGCAGAGGTTTTAAAATCCCGTCGGAACAAAGGGCTTCTTGGTAACAGAGCTTCCAGACAAAGCAAACCAATGCCTTCATTTGGAGCCTTTGTGAGGAACTATTGATTTATCTCTATCATTGATGTGGGATCTCTCACATCTCGCAGACATCTCTCTTTCTCCTACACATTCAAAGGTTTCTTAAGTGGGCTTAAATCCACAGTGAGTTCAAAAACATGCCTGTTCCAGCCCGCTTTTTTTTTTCTTCTCACACTTACCAGCACAATATTTAGATAATAGACAGTGAAAAGTGTTTCAGGTCATAATTGTCTGGTAACTGAAGGGTAACTTGTTTAAATCCATATTCTCTATATCTGTAATATAGGTTAATATGTGGGTATAGTAATACTGAGGAAACAATTATCTTAATCCTTTCAACTATGTTTTCCATTTATATATTTATTTTTGCTTTAAAGAATTAAAACTATACGGCTCCCCTTCCGTCTGGGCATCTAGATGTTTTTTTTCTCCGTGCTCCAGCTGTTGTTATTTAACACCCTCGCATTCTTGTTATTTATCTAAAATTCTGTTAAAAAAACAAAAACAAAGCAAAGAAACAAATAAAAAAAAAAAGGTGATCAAACCTCCATGTAAATTGAATCTCTCCGCTTTTTCCAAATCTCAAGTATCACAACATCCAGTGTTTGCTGCATCACACTGAGCTGTGCTGTGATGATGAGTCAGTAAGCTGTTAAAGTGCTTGTGGATTACAAACTCTCTCTCTCCACCTCGTCCAGAGGCTCTGAATTCAGTTCATGTTTCACTGCAGTATTAATGTAGGAGTAATGCCTTGCTATGATGCTAAGAGGTCACTGTTAATTAATCCAACCCTCTATGCTCTGTTAACTTGTGCAGTTTTAAACAAGACCTGAGGTGACAGAATTGGTTCACAATGTATTAAAAAAAAAAAACACTGCAGCTCTACAAGTTTCAGGTGAAGCAAATTTTACTTATAGTTCCCTTTTTTCCTTTATCACTTGCGGGACTATTAAAGCAATAGTTTGACATTTTGGGAAATATACTTAATCACTTTCTCTAGAAGATCAATACCACTCTCATACCTGTCTGCTAAATATGAGGCTTTAACAGCCTTGCTCCTGGTAAGAATGCAACTTTCCTTGTTTACACCTTATTCAGTGTATGGATTATACAAATGAGATATAGCCTAATGTGATAATCAGTGAGCTTTATAGGTGCTGTGAGACAGATACTGTACTTTTGCCTCTGGATAGAGCCAGGTTAGCTGTTTCCCCCTGTGTTCCCAGACTTTATGCTAAGCTATGATAGTCAGCTGGTGGGTGCAGCTTTAGTTGACAGATATTAAAGCATTATCGATCTCATCTAACTCTCGGCAAGAAGGTGAATATGCATATTTCACAAAATGCCCAACCACTAAAAATGCAAAACTTGAACTTTGGCAATGATAAAGTTTACCTCCTTGAATAGTATTGTGTTCTCAGTACTGCCTGCCTGCTCTTCTCAGCAGGTGAAGCTCAGCGTGCTCAATTTGAAGGCACAGCCACTCCATAGAAAAAAGCCATAGAAATCGTCATCAAAGGCTGCCATCGCCCAAACAGATCAAAGAGGCAGACCTACTACTCTGTCTACTGGCTTGGAAAAAGGCAAAGGTTCCTCTCTCTCTCTGCGTGTCTTTCTGTCTGCTCAAAACTCAGGGAAGAGATCCAAGCATTTTTTAGACAGTGCTTTTCACTCTTCATCCCAACCACTGTCTGTGTGTAAAATTACAACGAACCTTTCTAAGACCATCTTAGAAAGGTGTGTCAAGACTGTATGTTGTGTTTAACATATGGCTGTGTGCTTTTATGCATAGATGTAACATGCAAAATATAGATAAGTAGCTCCCAGGGTATAAAATTTACTTACTGGTAAGGTGTGAAATTTTACCGGCCAAAATATGTCTTTACCGGCCACTGAACTGCTCACAACACAAGGTCATTAAAAACAATATAAAAATAATTGTTAATTGCCCCATTGATTGACAGGGAACCTTATTAATGAAAGTTTCAGACGCTGTTAAAAGGTTAACTGATATGCATTCCTTCATATACATTCTCTGATGGGATAAATGTCATCATCTTATCTCAGACACACACACACACACACACACACACACACTGTCACACACACACACGGGTCGTTCATAGCAGTGAGTCCCTGTACAGTTGGTGTCGCAGCTATTGATCTCGGATATCTTGACCGCGCTACCAGCTGCGCTTGACTGTACTTTGGTACTTGTTCGACAACAAATGAACATGTTTGGTTTGTCCTACCTGCGACAGATGCTGCAGCTCGTGGTGTTAGCACTGCTGTTGTATAAAAGCCAATCTCTCCTCACTCCCGTGTCAGTCTCATTACATTTCCTCTTTGCTGTAGCGGTACATCCACAGTTTTCTTCATTTCGTTATTGCAGATAATTTGTGTGTTTTATTGTCTATGACATTAATGGTGAAAGTTATATAGTGAAGCAGACAAATTTCAGCAGCCCGCTAATGGCGAGTGACCTAATTATTTTATTTGCCAAAACAAATTTTTACATGCATTTGGCGAGTGCTAATTTTATACCCTGGTAGCTCCTATGTAGCACCCCACTGCACACTACTAATGGCCCAGGCCTATACACCTGTTTTACCTTATTAACTGACACCAGACAACTTCAGTGGCCTGTAAAGCATCAATGCAAAATGAATTGCAAAACCGAAAACCCGCGGTCCATAAGGGCGAATTGTTCCGTGCAGAGCGGACCAAACGGTTCAATATTTTACCTAGTACTGTTGCATCCCTAACAAATATGTAACAAAATACCGTAATTGTCCAAAATTGTCGGTAATATATCCCTTATGTCCAATTATTCAATACTCAATAACTGATAATACTTTATACATTAACGTGGGCCCACACACACACACTCACACACGGTAACAGAAAACCCCATTGCAGGCCTGTATGATGCTCGGGTCCGGTGCGGCCGATGGAAATCCTTTTTTCCCATGAAAGAAACCACACAGCAGACTCACAGTTCAGATGAAGAAGTCCTCTCCTCCATGCAACAGCAGCGCAGCTAGTCCAACTCACAGCTCAGCTGTCTCGAGGGTTTTAAACTAGAAGAATGACAGCACAAGGCCATGGGGTGACACCAGGCTGTTTGGCATGGGAGGTATCTTGAATCTCTGTAGGTGCTGCTTCCAACCAGTACACCGTGGCTTAGGACAGTCAACGCCTGGTTGGACGGCTTTCCAAGTTCATCATAACTCAGTCTTATCACTGTTTCTTCACTCTCTTTGAGAGTTCAACTAGGATCTCATCATCTTCCAATACTTCGCTCTCATTTACCTCTTCTCCCCTTTCTGAATCTCTGTCTGCCTCTCTCTTTGAATGTTCGACTTGCATCTCATCCTCTTCATTCGCATTTACATCTGCTCCCCCTTCTAAGTCTCTGTCTGCATCTAGATCAGCGATGGGAGGCAGATGAGCATCTGGAATGTCTTCAGTCTCCAGACTTCTGCCAGATTTCTGGCTGGTGAAGTTACTTGGACTTCATCAGGGACTTGACTTTGCTGCATAGTGAACAACTCGGGCTGTGACAAACGATCTCTCCACCCTTGAGCCAGTGGTCTTAGTTGGTCAACTTCTTCATAACCTTACTCTGAAGAGAGTGAGGCGTCTCCATTATTGACAGTTTGTGGGGGACTTTGAACCTGTCTCTGCTTTGTCCTGGTTCCAGGCCTCTGTGGCAGCTCTGGTTCATCAATATACACAGGCAATCTCACTAGATAGCCAATGGGTAAAAGATGATTACGGTGCACTGATTTCACAACTCCAGTACCCCTCTCTGGTTTCACTTGGTATACTCTTTTAGCAGCCTGTTGTGTGTTTTTTTGTTTCTTTTGTGATTCTTGTCAGCGGCTTCTGTAGCGAGTTGATAGGCTTTGTGGAGACCTGTTTTCAGTTTGGTTACATACTGCTGGTACGTCACACCCTTCCCCCTCTGATCAGACACTCCAAAACAGATGTCTACAGGCAAACGGGCTTCTCTCCTGAACATTAGCAGAGAAGGTGAGTAACCAGCTGCCTCTTTTCAGGTGCAATTATAGGCGTGCAGCAACTGACCGATGTTCTGACTCTACTTCTGCTTTTGATTTGGATCTAGAGTTCCAAGCATGGAAAGGAGGGTGCCGTTTTAGGTTGCGGATCCCTTTGAGAATGGACTTACGGATCCCCAACATTCTCAGGAGGTCTTGATCTTTTGACAGAAAAGCCTGGGCATATCTGGTAAAATTATCAGTTACGATAACGATATTGGCAAATCCTTGGGAATCTGGTTCAAGGGACAAAAAATCAATACACACCAGATCGAGTGGGCCTTTACTGGTTATCTGGTTTAAAGGTGCAGCTCTCTGAGGAGGCGTCTTGCGTGTGACACATCTGCCACAATTTTTGACGTAATGTTCCACCTCTGCTCCCATTTTAGGCCAGTAGAACCGGTCTGTGACCAGTTCGATTGTCTTTTCTACCCCCAGATGTCCTGACTCATCATGGAGGGATCTGAGTACCATGGCAACATACTCTTTGGGAAGAACAAGTTGATGTACTTACGTACCAGACAGTCTCTCAACTTTTCTGTAGAGCAGTTCACTGACTAACTAACTTGTTTGCCTCTCTCTGAAGCAACATAGCCCCCGGATCGACACCCTTAACTGTTGGAAATGATCTTGAGCTTTGATGAGGTCTTTTCTGCTAATCTGACTCAAGCAACCAAGATCCAGGCGAGTGGGGAAATCATTCAATCATCAACACTCTGGGATAGCATCTGGAGAAATCCCTAATGGCTTTGCATAGTTCAGGGACCGTCCAGATGACTTCACACAGGAGATCTGCTTACAGATGGCTTTAACAATCTCAGGGGGCATGTGTTGCCACTCAGTTTCATCAGCTGGAAGGAGGTTGCGTGACAGTGACTCAGCATCAATGTTGCTGCTTCCTGTTCGATACCGGAGAGTGAAGTTGTATGTCGACAGAGCAGCAAGCCAATGGTGACCAGTTGCATTGAGTTTGGCTGTGGTGAGGATATACGTTAGGGGGTTGTTATCTGTCCACACCTCAAACTTGGTCTTGTACAGATAATCATGAAATTTATCGACCACAGCCCATTTGAGTGCCAGGAATTCAAGCTGGTACATGGGGTAGTTCTTCTCAGACAAATACTCACTTACGACAAATATGTAACAAAATACCTTAATTGACCAAAATTGTCGGTAATGTATCCCTTATGTCCAATTATTAAATACTCAATAACTGATAATACTCTATACACTAACGTGGGCCCACACACGCACACACACACATTCATGGTAACAGAAAACCCCGTAGCAGGCCTGTATGATGCTCGGGTGCGGTCGATGGAAATCCTCTTTTTTCCCGCGAAAGAAACCACACAGCAGACTCACAGTTCATATGAAGAAGTCCTCTCCTCTCCTCCATGCAACAGCAGCGCAGCTAGTCCAACTCACAGCTCAGCTGACGAAATCCTCCGCTCCTCACCACAGAAGAACAGGCAGGCAAACTCACAGTTCAGCTGGAGAAATCCTTGGCGGGAGGCAATAAACCAATCAGGCAACCTTGGCGGCAAAGTCTTCGTCCGACGTGTCGTCCTTTAACTTCACTTAACGTGGCACAAACACACACGCACTAATACTAGCCTCACTAAACTCACAGTTAATGAGGAAACGTAGGTGAGTGTTTATCTACGTTTTCTTCTTGTTACTAGTATACACTTTGTTAATAACATCACCTCTTCTCTGTGCTAACTTAGCTGCTGCATCATGCTGTGTTCACTCAACTCTCTCCACCCTGCTTCCACATTCCTCCCCCAATCATAGGCAGACGGGGAGTTCTGGTCCTCTGAAATGAGGCCAATGCGGAAGTAACTTAAAACTGCATTCTATCAAAAGGCCACCAGGGGGCGACCGTTTTGGTGTCAAAAGGACTTCCGTCTCTTTACAAGTCAATGGAGAATTCACCAACTTCTCACTTGATTTCTAACCTCAGTAAACGTTTTCAAAATGTGTTTATGGTCTCAATCGCTAGTTTAAAGCCTTCTTCAATGCAGAATGATGTTCATTTGGGAAATTTTGGCCTCCCTGATTTTATATTTGACGATAAAGCAGGGTATGCATTAGGGCGTGGCTACATCGTGATTGACAAGTTGATTGGTTCACAGGTTCAGGAGGGCGCCTCTTGCCCCTCCTGATGCCCATATAAGTAGAATCCGTGTTTTTTTTTTACCCAGCATGCACTGGAAATTTTCAAGATGGCGCTGCCCAGATCTGAGACTATTCGCTTCCAAGCAGCAGTGTCGCTACGTCATGGATGTTGCGTCCATTTTATATACAGTCTATGATCATAGGTGAATCAAACTGCCCACATACCTGACCAATAAAACAGAACAAAACCACATGAATTCTCTGAATGTACATCTCACGATATTTAACTATTTACCTTCAAAAAATAACTTAAAATGCATTTATATTCTTTTGAACTGAAATCACTTTATTAATTTATTAATATTTTGAGTGTCTCTATTAATTGTTATGAAAACACTTAATACCACTTCATTTTTTTTTTTATCTTATTAGGTTTTTCCTACTTTCATAAGGCACTACATTTATTTAACCCCTCATTTTCTCACAGGGGCTACACCTATATAACCTATAACATTTCAAATGTGTTTATTTCAACGGCTTAACTGACCTGCTCCAAACACATTTTCACCATGAACAAACAGCAGACTGAAGTGCGTCACCTTAGAGCTCTTTGCGATTGGCTCACTTGTTCTGCGTAGCTTATTACATAAGGTTTTGTAACATGTTCACTGCTGGATTCTGGAGGCTTACAGCTTTTGTTCAGTTGCAGAGGAAGATTCCCAGGAAACCCGCAGGTCGTGTGGGTTTCTACGCAGAGCTGCACATGAATAAGCATGTGCAAAAAAAAAAAAGAAAAAGGGCCAGTCTATATGCACCAGCACCTTACAGTGGAGATAGGATGTCAAATTAAAAGCTTCAAAAAGGGAAAAAGAAACAAATGACATACACAAAGCCCATCTTTTACCAGTGGGAGATGTAAGGGAATGAAGACAGAGGAGCTATTACAGTATCATGTAAGAGGTGATTTGAATGCGTAATAAGATAATTGCAGCAGGGAGTCACAGTTGCTAAAGAGGGAGACAATGGGGTTTAGGAGCTTTCTTTTTCAACTTTGGATGTCTCTTTTTCTAGGCAGGAAAACATCACCAGGCAATCCACAGGAAAAAAAATCTGTATAGTACTTGTACAACCAGTGCTCTGATTGATTATGTCTGTGTATGTCTGTTTGTGTCTTTCTTCTGTGTGGGAAGTGTTTGACAGGGTCAGGTAGTTGGAAAAATAAAAAGTCTGAGAACAATGCAGCAACACTATGGAGCTCTAACTACAATGTGCTGCACCAGAGTAAAATTCCTCCCATTAACTTTTTTTTTTTCTGTCACTGTAATTTTCTTTCTTATGCAGGACTGCACAGTTGTTAATGGCCTATGTGCTTCCTTCTTAGTCACAAGCATGCATTATTTAAAGGGGAAGGGAAGAGTATTAGCTAGCCACGGAAAGAACAATAGCTAGTTACTCCGTTGGTGCGGTGCCATTCATCAGCCTTAGCAATGTTATCTCACTTTGTTATTTTTCCTTTCATCATTTTTCTTTCCTGCTACAGAAAAGACAAAAGCTTAAATAGATACATTTGTGTTCAGTTGTGTGTTTGTGGATGTTATTGTGTGTACACTGCTGACTTGAGGGTGTGATGACTGATTATGTCTCTCTTCCTCTCTTTTTCTCTCTCTCTATCTCTCTCTCACACACACAGACACATGCTCCCCCACACGCACCTGCCTTGGGTACCTATTTCAATGCACCATTCAATGGATGCATTATATTCATCATCGTACATTATTCAGATTTGAATCAGGGACTGTCATCTTGCTGACGATCTAGCTTCCAAATTTAATAGCTTGGACAAGAATAGCCTTGACAGCACATTGCTGTGATTCAGTGAATTTCTATGACACACTGGCCACCAAATGTAACATCATGTTCCATTTTCTGACTGGTGTACTCTGAGGGCTGTGGATAAATGTGATTAGCCCTGTGAGTTCTGCAGTGTTTTCTCTGTCGTTAGTTAATAGCTGTGGTGGCCCTTTTAATCAGTCTGCCAGCTGTTTTCTGTGATTGTGTCTTCCTGTGTGTGTGCATGTGTCTGTACGAATGTAACTGCTGTCTCATAATACACAAAGCTGACTCAGGGATGCTGTGTAGGACTCCAGCAGCCACAGTCATGTTAATCCATGAGAAACCACTGGTTATTTGCCTTTATGGATTTGGACAACTACTGTTAGATTTCAGGTTTTAGCACAACACGGGTGTGGGTTCCTGCTGGGATATATCCAGAATTTGCTGTTGTATATATGTTTTTAATTAATTAATTCAAATTCAGACATGGAAAAAGGGAGACAAAGTTCTTGATGTTATCCCCTGTACTTGTTTCATAACATGCAGAGAGAAGTTTTTGCCTGGAGCTTCAGTGCAAGACAAGATTGTGCTGTGCTGATAATTTAAGTTGCTTATGTCTCCTTTTTAAGATTTGGTGCACAGTTAAACTAGTTTTCAGGAAGCTTGTGTGCAAGAGTTGTAGTTGTTTTAGCCATAGAGCCATACTGTAGGTTAAATCTGCCATTTTGTCAGACTACAGCTGATAAAGTGTGGTCCCACACTTGTTAAATTACAGTACTTTCCAATCCTCAATTGCAAAGTTAGGTGCAAAAAAACTACTCACACAAAAGCGCACACACACACACACACACACACACACACACACACACACACACACACACACACACACACACACACACACACACACACTTGCTCATGCATGCACACATTATCTAACAGGAACATCTTGTTCTTTCGGCCATATTATGTTTATTCCCATGAGAACACACAGAAAACAGATGACATTCCAACAATGAAAGATGATCTTTCTCTAATGACAAACATATCGTTTAGCAAATGGAATACATAGTAAGATGCTATAATGTCACAGTGGAAATAAATACATTGATTGGACAAGCATCTGTAAAAAATAAAAATAAAAACAATTTAACATTAAATTGGGGAATGGGAAATTTTAAAGTATCAGGAATCTCATTTTTCTCTCAACAAATGATATTTGGATACATTATCTGATAACATATTGTAGAAATCTCATAATTTGCATGCCTAGAAAATACCCTGTATTTACTGTATTAAACTTACTCAGCAATGGGGGACATAAGGGTTGATTCATGCATGCAAGCTCTGACATGTGTCCTTTCAAAGAAAAGTCAAAAAATACTGTAGGCTATGTCTCTCACAGGACAAGTGTCAGCTTCCAAAACAGTGGTCACAAGGGCCATAAACTATATCAAGCAAAAGACCCAGGGGCAGTTTGTGAAACAAAGCCAAAGTGCAGACTGAACTGAGTTTGCATGGACAATGAAGACCTTGAATCATAGGTGAACGTTAAAGGTAAAGTTAAGAGGAAACAATTACAAAGAAGGCAAATACTCCTGGTGATGGATCAACCAGACTCATGAGATTGGACAGAAAAACCTGCTGCTATCATTTATATACTTTTATGCGACAGAAAAAATATCCAGGTTGAATCTCTTTAAATATTTAAAACAAAAACAAAACAAACATTAAAAGATACATGGAGTATTTCATTTTGCTTGTGGAGCATTTGAAATATTCATGTGTGTGGTGTATAAAAATCAAGAACATTTTAAATAGCAGTTGAACATAAATATTTCATATAAATATTTGAATCTACATTTGAATGTCACTTGTAACTAGGTCTGACATGCATCAGCCATGTAGCGGTGTCTAGGTGGGTGGTTGGGTCAGTGTGGAGTCACCTCTTGGGAAGTTGTGCTTTATGTACCAAGAAAAGGGCACAGGATCAATGTTTTAGTAACTGTAACAAGAAAAGGAATTAAATCTTTAATCAGTCACAACATTTTCAAAATAGTCAGTCAGTAGCACATACAGTTTTTTACCAGCATTTGCTTTTGTTCTTATTGTTAATTTGAAACCCTGAAATGAGTATAAAATGAGGTACTCGCTGGCTTTTCTTGGGTCAAGGCTCCCGGTGTGTTGGGGAGACAGTCAGACACACAATGAAATTATTTCTGGTGGTCCAGCCATGAGGAAGGCTTTCAACAAATAAAAAAGAAAAAAATCAGATAGTGGTTGCCAGTACACGTTGCATTTTACGGATAAGTTCCTCTTGTCTTGCTAAAGGCAAACTACAAGCTGTACATATATCCTCCAGGTGAAGGGGACACAGAATAATAACAACACTGACAGAGAAAGGAAATAATAATCCCCCATGTCTTTTTGTGTTTTTTTTTTGAAAATAATCAATAGTAAGGTTTAATTACCACCACGCAGAAGCTGCTGTCAGACACATTAGCTGAGTTTTGAGACTTATACTCTGCTCAAATGAAGCTGAATTAACACACTCTAAAATGAGAATATTGGAGTATCCATGAAAAGCCCATGGTACTCTGTCATGGCTACTTGTTTCAGCTCAAGTTTAAATTATATAAGTTGAGCCGGTATAGCAGATAAGTGGTTATTACGATTATAAAAAGACAACCTGAACCACCAACCTTTAAGTGTAGATATAGATACTGTACGTGTGTGTCTGTGTATGTGTACTTACGTGTCTACAAAACCAATCTATACTATAGATTGACGCTCTAGTAGAGGAGTATTGCATGAGCCGGGGGCTGGAGAAAGATGCCTTGTCTCTCCAAACATTGCAATGGAACAAGCTGGCCATTGACTAAATGAAGCATTATATTGTCCAGTCCTCCTGTCTTTATTCTCCTGGGCTGTTTAGCTGATGTGGCTCATCAGTCAGGCAGTCCATCAGCAAGGGGCAGCTCCTCTAAAGCAGCAGCTGAGCCATTGGTTTCTCCTCTGTCACCCCCTGATTCCCTCTCCTCCTTGTCCTCATCCTGGTTTAGTGGGTCTGGTTTAGACAGGCGGTCTAGGGGGTCAAAAGTTTGCGTTTTGGGTTCGGTGGGGCTGAGGAGTGAAAGCTGAGGCAATAGAGGCTCATCCCGAAACTTAGCAGCCATCTCCTTGGCGCTACAGGTTGGGGTGTTGGTTTCGTAGACATCATGGAAGTTGTTGTAGTCTACCTCGTAGAAGCCCTTCTCCAGAGAGAGGACCGGTGTGAAGCGATAGCCCCAAAGCACCTCAGTGTCCAGGTAGGAACTTCGCGCCTGACATGTCATCCCTGTTACAGGTATGGATAGGCATAAGTGTCCACATAGACATACACACACAGACAAACAAGCACAAAACATCCACATATAGCACACATACACACGGTTTGGAAAGAGGCAAGTACACATACAGTCAGAGCGGACAGGTAAACAAACACACACAAAGATGGAAAGAGGTGTGGGGGGGAAAGAGAGACAGCATCAGTTAATTATTCATGCTTATATAGACACTACACGCAGAAGAGGCCAGTAACCTGCACCATGTTTCCTGTAAACCTCCATCGTGTTTGTGTAAGCTAAAATGTTTGAAATGCCACTGATCTAAATAGAAAGGTTTTTTTTTGTCATTTTGTTTGGCTGACAAAATACACACAACTGACTGGCGAAACAGTGTCAGGATTAATTTACTGTTGTGTGATTGTGCCAACAAGCAAGTCAGGAAGAATAAAAACCAAACTAAACAAACACGTTTGGGATGCCAAACTTTCTTTTGGAATGGAAAAAGAGAAATACTCGGCCTTGAGAGATAAACGCTAAAGCCACAACTTTACTGTAAGTGTTTCTCATTAACAAAATGTATGTATTGCTAGTGTCGTATATGGATTTTTAGGCACTACACAATGGTCTTCTTTATGGGCAGTGTTGATTTGTAGGTGTATGGTTAATAAACATTTTTTTTATGGCAGCAAAACCATAGGTGTAGCTAATAACATGAATGATGCTCCACCCTCTATTCAGTGTCCCAGAGAGCCATTTCACTGAGCCAGCTTGCATGATACCAGAGCCCTGAAACTGTCTCAATGAAATGGAATGTAGTCGTTAATAACGTTACTAATTACGTCTGTGCTTTTCCTGAAATGATAAAATCTCTGCTGTGAAAAGCTCTATTAGTGAAGTAGCTGAGCCGCAGATAGCCATGCGACTAATGATACAGACACAAAATGAGAAATGAGAAATGGGAAGTACAGAACACGCAATTTTACAAATGTGGCCGTCCATTGTTACTGCAAGGTATTTGAGTGTTTTAGGTTCAGTGGGAACATCAGATGCTTTTATTAGCGGTTAGCAGGCTTGTTACTAACTCGCATTGCTTGTATTCAGGGACATGTTTTGTTTTAAGGTGATTAAAAAAAAGTTGTTGTCCAGGTTATTTCAGTGAAGCACACTCCTTTTCCTCCCACAGCTTTTTGTTTATCACAGAGGTGTATTGCATTCGGTTAATTATCCTCATCCTCAGGAAAGTGGCCTTTCACCTTTCAAACTTTCAGAAGTTGATTGTTGTACTGTGATACTCGAAAGACAGAGGTGTATTATAGTTGTAGTATCACTTTAAACTGAAAACACCCAACTCATCTTGGATACTGATTTGATAGCTTGCTTGCCCAGCTGTTGAGCAGTGTGTTTTTTTTCCTTCTCCTATGAATGCATAATATCCCCCGATAACATCAAGCATGTGCTCTAAAATAGATGTAGATGCCAAATTGATATGGCGTCTAATGTCCCTGCAAGAGGAGGGGCTTTTACACCTTTTTTCCCCCAGCTTTCCCTCTGGAAGTGAGTGGCCTAGTTTTCAACTTTTAACTTGTTTGTTATTTCTGTGACTATCATCAAATTTTGGTTTCTATTGAGAAGGGTTTTCTATAGTGTCTGTTATTGTTTGATGTGTTGGTTTTAAATTCCTAGTTTAACTAAAACTTTGCAGTTCAAATACATTAAGAATATTGAGTGAGGATCTTTTAACATCTTGTCGTATTAGCATTGAAAAGATGCTGCATACAATGTTAATCATTATATTGAAGGTGTTACTCAGGTGGACTCAATCCAAGACTTTTCATAGACAATATTACAGCATTTTGATGATGCACTGGTATGTTGATTATCATAGTATTCGATTCACAAATACAAATAGTTGAGTACTCTACTCCATCCTCCAAACACACACACACACTTAGACACACCAACAGGTTTTCAGATACTACGAGGGACACTAGAGACTATCCATAATTGAAGACACACTCCATTTATCACTATCAGCATAAACAAATACTGTATGATAATGTCTCTCTTTTTTCCTGTGCTGCTACAGTCAGCCCTTGGCTCCAGAACAGTGAGTTGGCTTTTTCATCTGTATCTTTTATAAAAGCACCTGTGAGTTTTGTTTTGTTTTATGCATGTGGTTAAAAAAAGTGTGCTCTGTGTGTAGAAGACACACCTGTGCTGTGATGTGTTCATGTGCTTCAAGACTTGACAGTGTCTGTAGCAGATGAGCAGCAGCCATTGAAGTAGAAGATGTTACTAAATTTGTATTATTCTTTTCATGACAATAGTGTTTTTGCTTTTTTGTTGGAAATTTTGTGTTTCTGAAAACACAAAACAACTTGTGAATGCAGTGATGTTTGGCAGCAGGTGAGCACAGCACCCACCTACTGTAAAACAGCTTCTGCATTCTGTTATCTACTGTATTTCATTACATTGTTATTATGTAAACTACAAGGCTGCTGTTCCATGCTCACTGTTTCATCTTCCGATCACAGATATATTGTTTTCTAATATAAAATGATATTGAACTGTGGTTCCCAAACAGACTTACAGTGAAAAAGCAACAAAAGCAAGCATGGGACATCTTGAAAGGGATTATGGTATCAGGGATCGTCAGGTATCGATGAGGGCAGAGCCTAGATGTCACATTCATGTAGTGTAATGAATCTGTCCTGTGTTTTTCTTGCTATATTTTCGTCGCACCAAACACCTAACCTATGACTTATTCTCTTTTATTTGTTGTAAACTATCGATGCGGTTTATGTCGAAATCAATAATGTTTATGCAGTAAATGGAGTCAATCTTAATGCAATAAAAAGCTAATAATATTTTGTATTACTACAGTTAATCTCTTGGTTGTGTTCTGTGCTCTTGTACTCATTTGCCCTTGTGTTTCATGGTGACTCTTCATGTCCCCCTCAAGGTTTCATGTACACAATCTGCTCTGACTACAGCGTGCTGACTAAGCTTGGTAACCTGTATAAGGACAACTAAAACTCATTACCGTACCAGAGAACAAGACGCCCAGGGCATGTCTTTTTTTTTCTTCTTCTTTTTTTTTTTTTTAAAGGATCACTCCTCCTTCCTTATAAAATACATTTTGCTGGCTTTAGTTGTAAGCATGTATGTTATACCTGCCAAGTGTTGTGCTGGGGCTATACAGATGCACAGAAGCTTGTTCTGATCTGACGTCCCATATCATCAAGTCGGCATAATTTTCCTGCGTCTTCCAAAACCGTTACAAATCAATTTTATGGTGTGACAATGCTACGGTTGCGGTTTGGTTAGATTTAGGCATAAAAATGACTTTGTCAGGTTTAGGGATGTTGGGGCCTCGACTTAAAGGAATATGATGGACTGAGCACATGGCTTTTCTTTGTCTGCTGAGAGACAAAGCATGAACTGCAGCCTCGAGGAAAGTTCAAGACCTGATTCGAGTGACCTGCGCCCCCCCTCAGCAAAGGAAAAACCGCCAAGGGGGCAAGAAGCGCTCCTTCCCCCCAGCCCTAACTGGTCTGGGTTTGAATCAAGATGAACTCAGGGTCCCATAATCCCCTTTGTGACTCGTCCCTCATTGGCTGTGAGACACCCGTTGTCACTTCTAGCCACTGATGTCACCGCAGTCTTTAAAATGGGGACGCGCGAGTAACACCTGGCCTTTAAACCAGTCAACCAGCAAACGAAACGCTGTCTCCGCTAGCGACTGGCTTAAAAAGGTAACCTTACACGTGTATTCCTCCCCACACCTTTCCTCGAAGCTTTGACCCGCGGGACAACAAGAAAACTTCAACCGGGTTCCCATGAACTCCACCCTGTTAACGGATCCGTAAGAACCTGCTAACCAAAAGCAGCTTTTAAAACCCTTTCCTGCAGACGAAACGTAGGCAGACCCCCTCGTTTGAACCCGTGGATGACCAATACCCATGAGAATTGTCGAGAGCCGAAATCAGCGCCTGTTAGCCTGAAGGATCGGGGAGCTTGTGGACAGCGTCTGATTTTCCCTACCGGACCTTGAAAGCCATACCACTCGCACCAAGCCCATCTTACAATAAGAGCTTTTCGTCTGGGCAGTCATTAGTGTGTGTATAATACTAGTTTAGTATTAGCTTGTGTTTGGGCCCGCGCGCCCTCACTTGCTGTTTGACTCCATGAGTCTTTGTTCAACAGTTGTTGCCATAGTGATATGTTTCTGTTAGCCAGCCAGGGCTTCTGTTAATGTGTTTGTAGAGGAATTAAGTCGCCCTGTCGAGTTGAGAGACCAGATAAAGCAGACATTGACCCGTGGACAATCCAAGCACTGCATTTCCTTTACAATCACGACTCTACCTTTGTTGGAAATTTAACTCGCCGTGGGTTAACGCCATCTTGAGCGAGAGGAATAACAGCTTTGTCAGCCTGCATCAGGTAACACATGTACACAGCCTCCACGCTGTGTGCATGTTTATCTGTGTACAAAGCTTGCCATTCTCTCTCCCTCTTGATCGCTATCTTCCCTGCTTCTCTGTCTCTCACACATCCCTCATCACACAGCTGTTGGTGAGACAACACAGGCTAAGCTAAGCTACATGCTAAGTAGCCTTATCGTCAGCATAAGGGGAAAGATGAGCCACCCCCTTGTGTTTGTTTCTAGGAAACGGTACACAAATGTAATCATGTGACAGCATTTTAAGGAAGAGGGGATCATTTTTCTAACAACCCGTGGAGAAGGGCAGCACATGGAAAATGTGGTAAGAAAAATATGTGTAAAAATGTGATTTTTTGCTTTCCGAGTGAATTCTGTTTGTAACCAGAGTTAACCTTTTTTTGAAAAAAACTGGAATAGATCCACATTCATGTGCAATACAAAGTAATAGGTGCTCTTCCAAGGTATAATAAGAGGGCTGAAGAAAATCACGAATGTCAGCCTACTTAGCTTTGAGAGGCATTTTTTCAAAGATGGCAGTCGCGGGGGAAGATGAGCCATCAGGCTTGTGGCAAGTTGAGCTTACAGACTTGATTAAGTGATAGTGTTTGAAGGTTCCAGTCTGATCTTCCCCTGCAACTTGAAACAGTGCGATACTGAATCCATGGGCTACCTTAGTTTAGTGTAATACCTTATGGCGCTTTTCCACTACACAGTTCCAGCACGACTCGCCTTGCCTCGGTTCTTTTTGCGTTTCCACTAGGGAAAGTACCTGGTACCTGGTCCTTTTTTAGTACCTGCTCTGGTGAGGTTCCAAGCGAGCCGAGTCGATACTAAATGTGACATCGACACACTGCTGGCCGCTGATTGGTCAGAAGAGTTGTCGCTGGAAGAGTCATGAGCCGTCCCACACAAGAATCAAACCTGGCATTTTTAAATACCGGCAACAGCGTTACCATAGTTACAGCTATACGGCTCAATTTTCTTGCTTTGTGTGTGACAGAAAGCCTCATACAGCAGCAAGTACACCACTGCCTCAATGTCCTCCATTGTTTATGTGTTTTGTGTCGTGTATAAAACGAAGTCACAGCAGTTTCGCGGAGCCGTGCTATGACGACCCCGCCCACGTTGAGTAGGTACTTTTTTGTAATAGAAAAGGTCTGTCCTGGAACCGTGTCGAGGCGAGGCGAGCTGAGCCGAGCCGAGTCGTGCCGGAACTGTGTAGTGGAAAAGCGCCAATAGTTTACCTTAGTGGCTTAAAGTGAATACCTTAGTTTAAAAGATGTTCAACTGTTTATAAGAAAAAAAGTTAGAAAGTTACTGGTGTGACCTCGCTATTTTAATCCTACATTGTTAAAAGGAAATAAAAGGTTTCTTCTTTGAATGTGTGTTTTGGCTCATCTTACCCACACCTATGCTCAAGTTGTGCCACAAGACCAACTTTTTTGGAGGGAGTATATATGTCTTAAACCATTTGAGTTATCTTGAAGTTCTAGCTTACAGAAGATGTAGAAGACTTTGAATTTTTGTTTGATGTTAAGATTGCGTAATAAAACCTTTCACACAAATTACAATGATGAAAAATGTAAAAAGCGGATAATTTTACCCCACTCTCCCCTATCCGCCTTCCCATGCTCCTGAACACCCCCATTCTTACACACACGCACCCCCCCTTTTTCTCTCTCCTACACACACACACACACATAACTTCATAACTATTCATTGATTAACTTGTTAATTAATCATTTGTTCATAAATCGTTTATAGCTTTAAAGAGAAGTGTTTTGTGATCATTGTGCATATGTTATTGTGATAAGTGGCTGATTCACTTTTCCTATTTGATTCTTGATTGAGGCTAATTTGACAGTTTGGTTGTTGTTCCTGGTTTCTGGGTGGTGCCCCAAATTAATAACTAGAATTGATATATCATTATTAATAACCAAACTCCCTTACACTCTTACATTTTAGGGTACCCAACATCTTTTTGGGGTGACTCGTAGTGAGGCTACCCCAACAGGGAAAAATTGTAATTTGAGTTTAAAATGTTTTTTCCTGTAAAGCTGGAGTAGAGGATTTTTGTCTCCCCCTTCTGGCAGTGAGAGCAAAGGGCGGCACCTGGCTATGATTGCTTGACACAGGTATGCGGCACGCTCTTATGTGCACCCCAAATGACAGGCACACAGGGAGGGCCGGTAAAAATGTTAGGACTGTCCACTGTCACACCGAGATGTGTCCCAGTATGCCCGATGGCCAGTACGCCCCTCGCCAATCCACTGTTGCTGCTGTAAAAAACGGTGGTTAATTGATTTGAGCGGCACACGGCCCAGGCGAAATGACTCATTTCACTGTCAGAATTTTAATCTATTTGTTCCGATAAAATTTCGAAAGTCTACAAGAGCCGCAAAATTAACACTTAAACGACCAGGACGGGAATGTTGCGCCCGACGTGAGATTTAAAAACTCCAGTTTACTGTGAAATACAGAGAGATTTATCTGATAGTGATAGGCTTAATCAGCGTTGTGTGAAAGCAAAAAAGTTCTGCACTGAAGGTTTATGATTAGAGGACCTTTGTCTCCATGGTTACAATAATAACCTTGTGATTGAGATCAGGGAGTGACAGTGGCCACGGTTAAACGTAACAAATGTCACTTGGAGACAGGATCTCCTGAGTTAAAGTCTGACGTTTTGTTGACCCATCCATCCACCTCACCTCCTCTTCAGCTGACTTTATTGTTCTATTATAATGTCACCTCATTTCCTCCTTTGCTCCTGATGCACAAGAGCTATAATTCGTACAGCTCCTAAAGGACTTCGTCACTTAAACATAAACATGTCGAGGCACTTGCTGAAATTACTTTTTCTTGGGAGGACAGTCTTTATCTGCAACCTGACTGCCATTAACCCTTTCACCTAGGTATAAATCTAGGTGAAACTGCTGCTGCTGGTAGTTTCCCTTCCAAAAGATGCAGCAGACTTAAACTGGACTGGATTGCTCTATAACTGGACTATATCGGCTGGGCCTGGTTCTGGTTGCTTTGAATCAATAATACTGTACCCTTGCTTTAAATAACCTCAAAACAAACATTTTGTTAGAGATTTTCAGCAATCATATCTGTTGTCAATCCATTTTAAACCACTACTGGTAACTATTACTAAAACTTTCTTTTGGACCCTAATACAGGTGTCTGTGTTCTGGGATGTTCCTGGAAAGCATTGAACCAAAAACATGAGTGCAGACACTCTTGTTCAATATTGATTCAAGATGCTTCCTGAATTATGAGAAACGTCTTGAAGCAGGCCTTGTTTTATGTTTAAATAATTTACTTTAAAGAAAATCATACAATCAGTGAAACAAAGTTTGTTATCAGCATCACTGATGCACGTGGCTGGGCCTCTGGCACACCAACCAGTATGAGAAATGTAACAATAAACTGCAGTGAAAAAAATCACGTTTTCTTTAGGAGCAAAATGTGAGATTAGGGAGGTTGGTTAATTATAGAAAAACTCACAGGAAATGTATATTAAAGGAAAGGTATATTAAAACCTTAAGGCCATGAAGGGGACTCTTTGCTGTTATTTTATGGACAGCTGGTCGCTGCTCAGGCACCCAAAGGTGATTGTAACAACACAAATGTCTGACCACATACATGTTTAAACAAGGGGTGGTTACTATTGTTTTATGTAATTTAATTTAAAGAAGCATACACTGAATGACTGGGCATAAACTTCTCTTGTGAATAAATTGTGGCTTTCCTTTATTTGCATTTCATGTAATTTGTACTGTACTGTAATTAGTTTGTGCTTAAATACATGCTGCAAATAAAAGGATGTGAAAGTGGAAATATATAGATAGACATAGATAGGTCAACAAAGTAAGCAAGGAAAACAGTAATATTTCTCTGTAGCTCTGTACATCATCACCTTTAGCAGCTTCTAAAAGGTAAGTCGAGCAATCTTCCAACTACAGTGAAGATGTTAGTATTGCAGCATAAAAGTCGTACCATTTGTTTGAATCACCTATTCTTAATAAAGAAAATGATAGCTGATAGCTATGTGTGATAGTGAGGTCATTAGTTTTATGGGCCTCAAATACATATATTAATACATTTTCATTATATTCAAAAATATGAATCCCTTAATTGGATCATTTTATTGTGACATTATTATTGTATTTATTAACTGAGAGACTGGAATTGAGTTTATTGTATGTTTTACCTATTTCATTTATTTTAATTAGTATGCAATCCTGTCATCAAGTAGGAAGTTACACTATATTCTTCTTATTATCATATTTTACATTTTTATATCAAATGCAGTGGGAGTGCCTGGAGAGCAAACGCTATTACAGATTTCTCGAGCCTGACTCACAATTATGCTGAAAACCGGATGGTTGTCAATGGAGGAGACAAGTGATGGCCGGCCATTAAGGAGAAAATGAAGCCATTTCGCACCCACTTATCTGTCACTACCAAAGTCTGTGACAGCATTCGTATCATGATGTGGTAAATATTTTACTCAAGAGTTTGAGTCTATAGAGTATGTCTGAACAATTCATGGGCAGCAGTAGATGCTCATTTCAATCTTTCTCAACTGGACTGAATTCATGAAATCATTATTTGTTTGATATGGGGGCCATAAATGTATATTCTATAACTGTTTAAAAACATTTTAGTACATGACATGCATTTACTGTATCTTCACACTATGAATATTATAATACAATATGCTTTTATGTGGGATCAGGTCGATAGTATTTTTTGTGTACTACAGCACTGGCCCAACATTGATTGATGCATAATTACTCTGAGAGGATGATTCATCAATTTCAAATAGCAAATGAGAATGCTTATTCAGCCATTGAATGTTTCTGACCTAATGTCTTACACTTCAATTTTAAAAAATGCGCTTATTATCAACAAAAGTTATTTTTACAGGCTTTATTCAAACCTAAACCTGGTCCTTTTTTGGTTAATGGGTCAATGACGTGTAAGGATTTACAACAACTCAATTTTAGAATAATAAAAACCAGCATATATAATGCAGTAGTTCAAACATTCAGAATGTTGTGTACCTGAAGATACATATTAAAATGTGAAAGTGATTTTAGTGGGTTTTTCAAGATTAATTGGCACTGGCCTTAAAAAAAAGTCATGTGGTGCGACCATGATTCATCTTGAAATATCTTATATAAATAAAAGATCATCATTTACAAAAATAAAAAAAAAAAAAATGCAAATACTTTGTTTCCAATCACTTTATATTACTGAAAACTTGTAAAAAAAATAAAAAATAAAAAAAAAAGTGAAGCGTGTTAAGTAAATTAATTTATTTCAAGATGAATCATGGTCGCACCACATGACTTTTTTTTAAGGCCAGTGCCAATTAATCTTGAAAAACCCACTAAAATCACTTAATTTCACATTTATAATATGAATCTTTAGGTACACAACATTCTGAATGTTTGAACTACTGCATTAGATATGCTTGTTTTTATTATTCTACAATTGAGTTGTTGTAAATCCTTATACGTCATTGACCCTAATACCATCCTGACTTCAGCATGTGTGTCAAATGCAGTACTGCAAGCATTTATATGAAGCTGTTGGCAAAATTTGAATCTAAGTGTCATGATTGCAAAAATGATGCAAAATGGGTAAAATTAACATTAGTTAAGCTTAATTCCCAGGCTTAGGCAACCTGTTTAACAAGTCTCAATAAGGTTAACATGAGAACGGAGTTGGGGGAGGAACAGTAAATGGTCAGATTGGTCTGTTGCCTAGCGGTCAAGGACAATGACGTCATAACCCCTGCATGACGCCATGGTCTCTGCCGGGGAAGCAAGAGGTGATTTAATGTCTGAGTCAAGTATCCAGCAGTGTGGGCAGGAAGCATGATGGTGCAAATAAATAAATAAATAAATAGAGAGATCAAAAATGAAATAGAGCAGAAATGTTCAGATGCATGCAAAGCCATGCCTGATCACATTAGGGAGCTGTGTGGTTTGTGCTTTTCTTTTTTTTTCTTTTTTAAATGACAATTATGTGTCCACGAGACTAAAACGCTCCTAATCAACAAGTGTGTCTCATTTATTGATGCAAAGTATGTTGATATCTAATAAAGTAAATTAGTAACATGTATAATGCATTGTATTTAAAATGAGTGTATTATAATTAGCCCTTGAATAAAGGCCAATAAACAATGCAGCTTAGGCATATGAACAATACCTGCTTTATCCAATACCCCACAGAAAACACATTAGAACAGCAAATTAACAGCTAGCAGTGGGTCATCATGCTGTAGAGGTCTGTATTCATCACATAATAATGATGAATAATAAGGTGATTGATGTTTCATACAAGGTTTTTTCAAAGATTTTTTCAAAAAATTACTTTAAATATCATAAATTGAGTGTTTTTGAAAATCCCATGAATGAAACACGGACCTAATAACCTGCTGTTATCTCATTTTGATTGTTGAGGTGAAGACGGTGCAGTTTGCTCTTACAGCCTCGACAGACTTTTGTTGGGAAATAAGAAGCTCTGTGGAACTTTACAGAAAGACTCGGTCACACCTGCCTTATAAATGAAGACTAAGCCTGGAGCACTTCTTGGGACTGCCTGGCCTTTACTCAAAACACAGACCAGCAGTGTGGGTAGCTACACTTCATTCATTTTGAAATAAACAATATCAAAGGCATAACCTTGAAGCAGCAACAGTGGAAATGCGGGTAGCAGTGAGTACATTGCAGCACAGAGAAACATTTGCAAGGCAGTTGTAGCAGACAGCATGGATGGCTTTCAAATTATCTGCCTCAGTTGAAGTAAAACATGCTTGGAAATGTTCAGAAAGGATTTGCTGATTTGATGAGTTTTTTTGGATTAATGAAGAAACAATTGCCAGCCTCCTCAAAAACATTGTTAGCTGTTATGACATCATTAAAATAATAAAAACCTAATTGAAACCTGTGCTAACCTTGAGCTGAAATGCATTAATATTATTTATGTCTCACTTAGGGAGCTGATTATCTCTCTGTTTCCATCATTTACACTATTATCTTTTGCTATTATTTCCATCCATTTATCCATCCTCCTACCCCTCCTTCTCAGCTCACTTCCTGCATTCAACAATTCATTTATCCAACTATCTGTCATCTGTATTCTCTCTTTCCTCCTCCCTTGACCATCTACACCCCTTCATACCTGTGGCCTCCACCATGCCCTCGAGGATAACCACGATCTCGAACTCCTCCTTCTCCATTTGCGCCAGTGACATCGACCAAAAGGGGCTCTTCTCGTTGATCTCATGAGAAATGATGAGCGGTGACACCAGGAAGAGGCGATCGTCTCCCGTGTCAAAGCCGATGTTGATGTCAGTCTGGTTGAGTGGGATGAACTCCCCCTCCTTCGTCTGTTGCGAGCGGATCAGCTTTGCTCGGATCGAGGCCTCCACGATGTGAGAGTTCCTCAGGTCACCAACCCGAAACATCAGGCACATCTTGTTGTCTCGTACTGATATGACAGCTTTGTGTGAGAACATGAGGGTTTCGGCACGGTTCTTTGGCTGTGAGATCTTGACAAACATGCAGCCCACCATCATGGCATTAACAATGGAACCCAATATGGCCTGCACCAAAAGCAGTATGATACCTTCAGGGCATTTTTCTGTGATTACACGATAACCGTACCCAATGGTGGTCTCCGTTTCAATGGAGAAGAGGAAGGCTGAGACAAAACTGTTGAGGTTCTCAACACAGGGGGTCCAGTCCTCCTCGTCACCATGCACCAGATCCCCACGGATGAGCGCAATCAGCCACCACAGAAAGCCAAAGAAAAGCCAGTTGACTATATAGACCAAGGTGAAAATAAAGAGACTAAGACGCCAGCGTAAGTCCACCAGTGTTGTGAACAAGTCACTGAGGTAACGGTAAGTCTCTTGCACGTTTCCGTGATGAACGTTGCACTTGCCATCCTTCTGCACATATCGCTGACGCGGTTTCCTTGCTGGGTCGGAAATCAAGTGGGTTCGCTCTGTCGAGATCTGAGCCTCCCGCAAGTGTTTGGGAAGCTTCTTCACCTACATGGAAGATGAAAGATATAGATAGAGAAAGGCACAGTAAGGGGAAGAAGGACAGTGAAAAAAAAGCAAGCAAACGAAGACAAGGGGGAGAGTTGAAATGTTTTCCGACAGTGGGATAACCTTTTTTTTTAATGTGATTTTATTGTAGCCTTTGCAAACCCACGCTGTTCTGTGCTGCCGAAGGGGAGGCGAATAAAACTAAGTGCTGTTGCATAGTTAGTACAATGACATTGTAGGTGTCGGTGGATGTATGTGTATGTACTGGGAGAAAGAGAGTAAGGACACAACAAGAACACAAGGTAACCCAGGTCTTTGTCTGTGTTGGCCCAGCTCCAGTGAGGCGATCTGGCTCCACAGCTGTGCCCTGCCTCTCCCCCTGTCCCCTGTGTTCCCTTCCGTCGCAACCAATGGGACATTGGCAGCACATCCTTCATCCTCCCCCAACAGATGCTTATGGCATCCTTAAAATGAGAGACATGTGCCTAGCCACATATATGCTCTCATGAAGAAATAGGCTTTCACATATTGTACACACAGGATTTAAATATGTGGTGTCATGCACGGTTTAAGAACATTTAGGGATACAAAAAACAATGACTGTCACACATTCAGGAAATATATTGCTACAAGCACTAAATAGCATTTGCCAAGTTGCTCTGCCCCCCTTTTTTTTTAGACAGATCCATGCATAGATTCAGATGGGAAGGCACACACCAGAGGACACAGTTGCAATGCACCTTTCAAACAAACCAAGGACATGTTGGCAGCACACTGACACTTTTCAATCTGAGTTGATAATTGAAAAGTGTTGTGTTGAGGCACGAAAGAAGCTCCTGTGCCCTCTGAATCTCTCACTGCTAATCGGACACCTGTGATCCGTCTCCCTCCAGGGTCATGCTCACATCACCAGGAAAGTTATGTCCTTTTGTGCTTGTACTGACTGCTCTTCTGCTCTATCACAAACACGATCACTCTCACAGTCCAGCCGGGGAAGGACATAATCTAAGGGCACCACAATATCCTTGCAGTGCCTTCGATTGTAGCGCCTGGATAATAAAATCTGTCAGAGAGGTTTTATTCAAGATGGGAGTTTCATTGAGATGTCAGATGGTGTTTCACTGCTGTCCTGTGTGCACGCGGATTCGGTCAGGCATGCGTGTATTGAGTTTTTAGATATCGATTTGAAGTGATCTCTGTTTAAGGAACGTTTTGACAAAGAAGAATTGAAAGACAATGCTTATTGACCAGCATCGCAATTAGTGGCTTGATGACAATGCATTCAGTAAATGTCAACGGGCTCCCTTATGACCAGCTGTGCTCAGAGATATTGGATCAAATGTAGAGTCGAGACAAAGCCAGCCCCCCACCCCATTTATCAGATTTAAACTTTCCACTGACAAAATCAGTGAATGTTCACACATTTGTTGTTGTTTTGTTTATTGAGTTCTTGTAAATCACTACTACACTGCTTTCAAATGAGAGGCAAACAAAATATGTCCATTGATTTCCACACTTTGGGCTGGTGCTAATTGAGTGATGGATGAAGCTGTCACAAGCAGTGTCAACCAATCTTTGGCCTTTGTAGTCAATACAGTCCCCGGGGGTGATGGTCCATAAACAAATTAATTCGTTCTCTCTGCGTGGCAGTAGTAAGTGGTGGCTGTTTTCTCTCAATGAGCTCTCCCGGCCACGCTCGGGTACACAGTATAAGTTCCAATCAGCTGGAGAATCAGCGCAGATAGCCAGTGAAACTCCACCCCCTTGCTATTGGGAATGAGTAAAGTGTTTTTTTCCTTGCATCTCATTACCAAGCAAACTGAAACATGCGCTTATCTGAACAACACAAACAGGTTTGGTTTGACTTTTGTTGTGCTTGATCTATAATCTGTACCACTTAGTGGATCTATAAAGTATGTATTCAGAATATCTACTGTATATCTAAGAGCCCTTTTATCCTCCTTATTCCCAACATTCTTGAAACCCGTCAGTCTGGTTTTCTTCCTCACACACACACAGCTCAGTCCCACCTAATCCTTCCCCTCTCTCTATATCTCTTCTCCATCTTTTTCTCTTTATCTTCTCTCTCAATGTGCTGCCACTACCATTTCTCATCACATGGCATCTGTCACATATATTTTTTCTCACAGTTGTTTACCTGTGCTGGCGTGACACCTATCTCCATGTTGTGGTCCATGAGGACTCGAGAATCTCCTGCCATCCTCAGCTGAAGCTTAACACCTGTAGGACATAAAAAAAGTACATCGTCACTGAGATAGAATTCAGCCAAAACAATGAAAGTATTTCGCTGGCATTTGCAACAAAAGAATGAGCTTCATTGCATCGATCACCGACATTAAAATCAACCAATGCAAAAGAGACTAAAGGTCAAAGCTGCAGTGCACTCAGACATACAGTATACAAGCTTTATCTAGTGGACCTTTCAACATTTTAGCCCTCCTCTAAAATGCACAGCCTCTTTGAAAAGAACATACATTATGTCTACGCTAACAATGTGATGTTGATGTATAGTGTAATCCCCCAAGAATATTATTTTTCACTTGTCATTTATATTGCTTAAATTGATCAATATGTCAATATTTTCTAGCTGGTGTATATGTATGTATTATGGGTTTTTTATGGGTTCTACCATAAAAAACCCACAAAGGCAGTTTAAACCATTTGCTTTTAAATCTCAAATCTTCAGCAGAGTACGATATTTGCATTTGCATTGGCTGGGATATGGGTAGAAGCTAAGAAGCTACCATTACTGCAGTGGCATCTCATTTGTAAACCCAGGTAATAGCACTGTGGTGTAGTCTATGTCAGTATGTGAACTATATCATGTCTTTCGGGGGCGCTCAACCCAGGGCAGAGGGTGCACTGAGAGAATATTGACATCATATATATGATAATCAATTAATGAAGACATAAAACCAAACATCACTGTATGATACAATACAGCCAAGCAGGGCACACTATGCTCTGCGGAGCAATGTACTATATTCTATAGCTTATCAGCACAAATAAGACAGAGAGGTTGAGCTGTTGAGTTGTCACCCCCCATCTCCAGCTTCTTCTTTCGCTTGTCCTATGTTGTCAGTGTTATTTGGTCTGTGCTGACAGCAGTCCCAGCAGCGGGTCTACGCTCAGTGTCGGTTGTCACTAACATTTGCGGTAGAAAATGGCACTGGCTCTGGTCTTCAGTCAATTGACATGTGTTGTTTTTTTTTTTTTTACATCACTGTATGCTGACGACCACATATCAGAGAAAAGAATAATATCGATTTGGTGCACAGACTGAGTGACCAATAAAGTTTTGGTTTTTTTGATCTTTCAGTAAAACTGGGTGAAATTTATGATAGCTATAGCATGGCCACACTTCGATGGTGATGGCAAGGATAGTATGCATGGCAGTATCTTTATTAAAGTGAATAAGTGATGAATAGCCTTCTTGCGTGAATCAAAATTTCACCAAAATTTCACAAATCATGTTTTGAGGGGAGCTCAAAGGATTTCACTTTTTAACCACTTTTTACGGAGCTTTCACCCAACCCAAAATGTGAGCGACGAATGTGTGTTTTATTGTCTCTTACGAAATTAGTGCCAAAACTTCAACTTTGGGGAGTAAAAGCAATGTTAAATCAACAAGCCTGTACTCTGTCAAAAAATGTGAAAGAATACTTCTGAAGAGGTTCACTTTTAAATGTTCATATCCATTTTTTATTTTATTTTATTAAATTGTGTAACTCACCACAATGCAAGAAATCATCAGCGAGGATGACAAGCGTTTGCAAGAAAAATTAAACTAAAGACTAATGGCACAGTAGCTGAGGCAGCTCTTTCACACAGCTCTCTGTCATGCATCATGTCAGTCAAAAATGGTGATATTATCTCTCCCAAAGCTGATAGCATGATTTATTTATTTACTCATAATTATGGAGATATGCTCATGCTGCTGCCACTCACCTCTAAACCACTTAAAGCCCTATACTTAACTTGTTCATTCCATCCATCACTGAAGACAGCTATCACACTCACTACTGTCAGGTCAGATATATGAAATCACTTTAAATCACATTTGCTTACTACTAATTTGCTCCCCCAAAGGACATTTTTGTTGCCATAATTGTTGTAGAAATCAGGATGGATGGAAGTGCAGGACTTTGACAGCAAGGCTGGGATTTTGCATCTTGAATCATGTGTGCGGTGCAGGTTTAGGCAACACAAAACACTTTTATCAGGTAAAAATCAGGGTTTCAGTGAACTGTTAAAGTAAGCACACCATGTCTTGTGCTCACAGTCTGCAAAAGATAAATTCATCTATCAAAGGGAACCACTGCTGAATGATTTCACTGTCAGTTAAACTTTGAGGTGTGATCTCTAATGACAAAGTTGATCTGAACACAAGGCCGTAGCCAGGATTTTTCAAATACCGAGGTCAAAAAGAGACCACATCTTAAGTATCTGGTCCACGTAATCCATGATGTATTTATACCGCTTTCTTGCTGTGCATTTCTCAGTCATGGTCACTCTTGTGGTCCAGTTCTTTCTTATCACTTCCAATTTTGCAACTTAAATCAACTCCTATTTCAGTATTCTACAAACTTCCATTGTTGCATATTTAAAAAATTATAACTGCAATATATTATTTTTTCTTTGTTTGTTCTTCAAATGTGGAATGGAGCACGGCCTGCTGGGAAAGGGAGAAAAGGGTTCGTCCAATGAATGAACAGTTGGCAAAATCGGGTCAAGTCCAATTCACAAATGTAGACATAAACATATTTCTGGCGATTTTCAAGTCGCAGTTCAACATCTACTGCAGCGAATATCTTTTCTGGAAGTGAGCACTATATAAATGCTACTTAAAAATCTCCAGTAATATGATGCTGGCTGTATATTTGTGAATTTGTGACGAATCTGCTGACGGAAGCACAACACAGCTGGAGCTGTTCTGTAAGGAAACCAGTTAAATTGGAAACCAGTTGGCACATAACACCGGGGCCGGGGCTGGTGAACAAATTCCTGGTGGATGCTGGCTATAGTTGACTACTTTCGTTTTGACATGGCAGCGGTATCTGCAAGTATGTGTCACGTGACGGTCCGTTGACGCTATTTTCACTTCACAATGAAACAAAACTTCAAGAAAAAAATACAGAGGACATGACCTCGGTGTCCTCAATGGTAGCTACGGCCATGTCTGAACATACAGTACATTTCACTGTATAATTGTGTATTCTGGTGAACAACCACTAATTAAGCCAAGTGGGTAGCTCCAGGTCTGAAAAGTGAAGCCAAGGTGGAAGGACTTTAAACCTGCATTTAGAGTTTAGAGAGTAGAATAGAATAGCTATTTCAGTGTGTTCCCAGGTCAAGAAAGTTAATTGTAACATTTTGGTTGCTTAGTTTTTATGGTAAGTACTGTTTGTTTTAAATCTGTTTTCTGCTAGCACAAATTAGCATTAGCATTATCACAGTTAACCATAGACTGCAAATGGACTGAGCAACTAATGCAACTAAGTTAGCAGCTAGCGTGGGGGTTAGCTTCATCTTCTCATACAAATACGGTAACTTCTGGCTCCAAAAATCTAAGATGACAATGGTCAAAGTAAAAACTTGATGCTTGGGAGTCCACAAACCACTGGGTGAAATCAAGGGTAGCTACTTGCGTTATTTTTTTTTTGCAGTCTATGCATACAGCCCATGCATTTGCAGCTTAGCATGTAAATCCACTGATACTGAACTGAAAGTACAAATACAGGAATATAAAATATAAAATTGTATTTTAAGATCAAAATGTAAAAATGAGCACAGTATCACAAATCAAAGCATATATAAAAGGATCCAAAATGCATAAAGTGCCATAGTTTGTCCCCAGTATACTGTATACAATAGAATAAAATGAGGTGATAGAGGTGCAGCATTTTCACTGCTAAACGACCGAAGGGATTATCTGTTAGCCTCTCATGGGAGATGACCCAGTGTACACTGTTGGCTAATTTGCCCGTACAATGAAGCGGCCTCAGCTGCAACGTTTTTAACTGCGTCATTTTTCCAAAGAGCAAGCTCGTCATTTCCAGAATTGCCAGTTGCTACGGCTTCATGTGCCCGCTCACAGACACACACACACATGTACACAAACGCAGATACACAACTCTATAAATACAAACAAACTGCTCCTCCATGGACCAACAATGCTTCATATCTTATCTAGCTTGATTTTTTCTTTTAATCCGAAGCCGGCAGAGAAATAAACACTTACTGTCACAGGAAATTCTATTGCTTCTTTTACTTTACATTTAATCTAATGTAAAATGAGTGTTACGTGTTCTCTTTGTGGTTGTTTTTAGCTCCAGTGGAGCGATTAGGTGAAGCGCTGACAGGCTACATTATGTGTGATGAGATTTTAAAAAGTATTTCTCTGCTCCTTAGTTGTACTGTATGCTGAAACAGGTATTTTTTAAACATCTCTTGTGTGAGATCCAGTGACAGGAGTAGTAGAAAAAGGAACACTTTTTAATGTCTCCTGAATGATGTGGGATGCAATAACATCTGCTGCTACAGAGGGGAGTGGGGGTGTGAATGTGTTGGGGGGGAACCTCAGATAGAGACCTCATTTTAGCATTAATCTTACAACACCTTTGGAATTCCACAAGAGGCAATTAACTTATAGAGCCCTCGGGTGTTGTTTGAAAATCAACTATAATTACTATAACAACTTTAATTTGCTAAAAGAACAAGGGATACACAGGGTCTTGTAACCAACCAAGCAAACGAACATGGGTAAATTACCAAGGTCCCTGACCTTAACAACATCTGACATTTCTTTGTCATCTGTCTTTGATGTTACTCTATTTGATCGCTGACAAGCGAGGAGAGGGAATGCAAAGGCGAGAGTGGAAAAGTGAGAGGACAACGTCACAAATCAGATCCACACAGGAATGTAGTGTTGACATTGATGGTCCAAAGCAAAGGGCAGAGTGACGTGACAGGCATCTGAGCAGGGAGAAAGACAGACAGATGGACAGGAGAGATGCATGGGACACACACAAACCTTCAGAAAAACCTCACAGAATACATTAAAGGGTTGCAAGGTCTCGCTTTCTGACTCATTTTAGGTTCTCTCATGAATTAAACATGACTCCCTGGAGATTTGTGAACTCCAGACCTGTGTGTATTTTCAGCGAGGCTGTGATTGCGGTGTCTGTTTGCAGCAGCAGACTCAACAAGCCCAAATGAGAGGTGTTCGAACATGGATACCAGCTGGGGTGTTTTATCTTGGCGCTTTAAGAGGGTAACAAACATTTATCTTGTTACCGGGAGAGTGACAGGATGCTTTGGCTGAATTGTGTTTGTGTCCTGATAACAAGTGTACTCATCTATTGTGCTTAATGCCAATGGGCTACTAGTAAACCAGGGAACTTGCTTCCTAAGGGATATCTATAGCACATATATTTCCCTTATTTGCTGACGCTGCATGCTGTAAACAATAATCTGTACAGAGTCCTGCAAAATGTGTCTTTTTTCCTTCTAACCTGTGGCAAGCTCTATAATTTCCCCCTAGGGCCTGTACGGTACTGAATATCACACACTTCAAGATTTAATTTTCTACATTTTCAAAACTTCAGAAACTAGTGCTGTCAGCGCTGTGTGCAGCTCCGAAAGGTAGAAACTAGCTTAGAGCTGAGCAAATAGAGGGGTTTTTATCAATACTAATCACCATTCCAATAAAGCTCCAGCAATAGATTAATTATCTGAATTATATCTCACTTGATCAACATCATTGTAAATGGTTTCATTCTATAAATTACTTTTCTATTTCCCATTATATGGAGGTAATCAATTTGGTTTTTCTAGTATGTGGAGAACACAGTTTCCTGCTTGAGACGTGCTTGTTTTGCAGATGCATAGATTGCTGCTGTTGGGTAGAAGCTTTGTCTTCTCAAATTGTTAACATATCAGTAGGGAAAAATCAGCATTATTTAAAAAAAAAAGAAGGAAAAAAAAGCATTACATTAACCCTTCTCTTACCTTACAATAGTGCTTATGTTTTCACATTTCCTCTTTTGGGGTTGTAACACTACCGTTGACCATGACAGGGTTACCTATGGCACAGCAATATAGTGCAAACTCAGCGGTATCCCTTAGTTTACAATACAAATTTGACTATTAGTGGGCACTCATCCATAGACATTGAGGTCATAGCTTGCAGTTTTCTGTCGATTCATCAAATACGGCGAACAGTGCTGACACGGTAGTGGCAGAAAAAATAGGCAAAAAGAAAAGAAAGGAGGAAGAAAAGGACTGCAACAGAGCGGAGCTTCTCAGAATACTGAAACAACTATATTTACCGAATCACTGCATCAGATAGATATCTACACTGGTAGAGCCGTCCCAGCTTATCTGCTGTCTCTGCTTCGTAGCCATGGAGGCACTGGAACTTTCTATTTCCTTGATTCTTTACCCTCCCTCACTCCTTCCCTTGAGTGAAAGTGAAGAGTCATGGTTACTGGGCCTGTCACGATTATGTCCCGGGCTAAGATTGGCCCATACAATAACATGGCTTCATCACTATCTCTGCTCACTTATGACACTTTGAGGTCGAGTGGGTCAAATGACTAAAAACGTCCCGAGCTAGTTTGGCTCCAGGCCCAGCAAACACACATACAGACACGCATGCATAGAGTCACACATACACACACACACACACACACTCACGCAAACACACAAAGTTCATACCAACCCTCCCTCCCATTTTCCCATTATGCCTGCCCGATTGTGAGCTGAGTGTATCCAGTTGTGTCCTTCTCATGGATGACCTTCTCTGGAGTGACACTGCTGCACCGAGACGTTTGACTCACACTGGAGAAACAATTTCCCTAATGATTTGTCCAACTCTCTCTCTCTCTCTCTCTTCTTCTCTCTCTCTCTCTCTTACACACACACAAGCGCACACACAGACGCATCTTTCTCTTTCCTTGCCCATCATTCACTCTCCCTCTTACAGTACATTCTGCTCACACATGTAGAAAAAAAAGGATGGTTGTTCAAGCCAAGAATAGCTATTTCATCGCTTCATGTTTCAGATCTACGTCACTCTTCCACTAAGATGAATATGTTTTTAAGTGATAGCCAAGATTTCAAAATGGTGCTGAGTGGAGCTTGGATGGGATTAAAACCCAACACCTCCTGGAGCCAAATAACACCCTCTTCAACCGTGCTGGCCTGGAGCATGACAGACATGACGGTAAGAGACCCAGAGAGAGAGACAAGAGATGTGTGAGGTTGGGTGGGCATGCTCCCCAACACCTTAGTCCTTCTTCTTATCAGGCGTTTCTGTCAGGCTCTTACCATGATTTACTGCCTGGATCCCACCTTCCTGGGCCACTTCTCCTACTTAGCAGGAGAGAATGATGGCTAAGCAAAATAACACATTTTAAAGAGAGGGAACTATTTGGAGATAAGTATTAATCTCTGTTTAGTATTGTATATGTACAGTATGACTCTGCAGTAATAAGGTGAATCTCTGCATCAAATGTTACTTGCTGAGCAAGCAAACTTGATCCTACTATACTGGTTCATTACTCCTCCGTTTCACCTCACCGTAAAGGACAGCAGCGCGGGAGAGGAGAGTGGATGTTAGGCCATGAGAAAAGTGGGGCGGGGCTGCAGAGTCAGGCGGCGCATGGCAAATGCTGGAGGAGCCAAAGGTCAAATGGTCTTGATTGGAATTCCTGACATGCTTCACTGTGTCCGTGGGCTTGTCCCTTTGAGGAGCCCACTTCTCTGTAGTCAGCACATAACAAGTCAGATTAAAATAGGATTATGGCTCTGCAGTTGCACGTTAATTCCTCAAACCAGCTTGTTTGTTTGTTTTTCGTTTGATCTGACGAGGAATCCAACACGCTTAAATCTCTGTTGCTGCAGTGGATGATGGCAGATGATACAGTGTGAATGAGTCTTAGCTGTATAAACGTGAAGCAAGTTGGTGTGGATGATGCTCAGCAATCCCTTAATCTTTTTAAAAAAATCTTTAAAAAAATAAATACGAAAAAAAATCCATGCTGTCACTCTGCAGCCCTTATTATCCATGCCGTATTTTTCTTCTCTGTTGGTGTTAATGAGCTGGAAATGTACAGGGATGTGCTTCCCTAGGGTGATGGATGCTCACGGTTCATAGATGCTTACATAAAACCTGGAAAAAAAGAGAAAAAAAACATCCCACCAGATGTAGAGGAGGCCTCAGTGTGTTCGCTTCCCACATCTCAAAGGTACTGCGGTGATTAGCAGCATCACTTTATTATGGAAGTGTGCTTTACATGTATGGGATATCCTCTATTTCAATTGTATGTGAAGCTAAAATGTCTTTGCATGCATGAATCAGTGTGCACTGTTAGTTAAGTTGACAGTCTTCATCAATGTAAGCAAATCATATTCATGGGTATTTGTTATAGTCGCCAATTAAAATGTCTTTGGCTGTAGTAAGAAGCTAAACAATATTGAAATCAGCCTGCAGCTACAGTAAGAGTGGCTATATCTACAAGTAAATGCACTATACGGCTGCAGAAATCTTGTAGGACAATAAATATGATCCCTCACTTAAACTGGCTTGACCTGAATTCTTATCAACTGGACATGAGACATCAACGCATCTCTTGCCATCGTCTGCCATGCTTTACAAAGGAGTCCTCATGAATAGTACCAGGGATCCGCCTTTATTAAAATAACTCCAGATAAAGGCTGGTTTAGCCCCAGGGCACAGCCAAGGGCAAGAGATACTGTCAAACTTCTATTTCATTCAACATAACTTGCTGCTGAAACTACTTCTAGTGTCACTGAGAGCAAGTTAAATCGGATTTGGGATTAAGGATGGGAATAACTGACTTAATTCATTTGAAAGCATTTCACAGTCTCCTGTCTGTTTGACAAAATGAGTGGTGGAGCACTCGGCTGTTATTAACGTTAATGTTATGTATCTCTATATCTGTATGCACCGAGGGGGGGGGGGGGGGAGTCATCACGGTCCAACACGTTAAGCGGGGGTTGTTGAGCTGAGACAGACTGAGTACCAAGTTGTTTTCTTCACCTCAGTGTTGGTTAGAGGTGTTTAAAGCTGCAGTGTGTGTTGGTCAGCCAATCTTTGTTTGTTACTGCTGGAGTAAGCTGCACCGCTTTGCTAACGTTGGTGTTAGCCTGCCAATGTTAGCATTAGCTGAGCTCACAGTAAACTTCACATTCATCTCACAAAAGTAATTATTTAATTCATAAAATGCTTGCAACCACTTCTGTTCGTGAGGGTGAACTACAAGACAGCTGAAGACAACTTAGTGTAAACATTCTGGAGGCTGCACTGAACTAACGGATGAGTTCCATCTTTTCCATTCGGTCAACACCAAATGCCTGGGCATCGATAAGAGGAATCGATAAGCTTGGAGACATACAATTCGGATGGCTCGGACCCGTTCTAGATTCCCATCCCTACATGGGATGTACACAGAATGAATAAACTAGGCTACACAAAGTGTAGTTTGGACAGACGTTGGTGGTATAAACACTGTTACACATGCATGTTATAAACAGAGGAGAAGAAGTAGAAGAAACAAAACCAGGGAAGAGGTCTTAATGAATTTGTTACAATCGTACCGATTGCTTAGTTGCCATTATCAGCCATGTTTTTGCACCTTATGGGAATGAGTTAAATGTTGACAAAGGTGTTTCCATCTCACATTTAGTGCATTAACTCCTTTTTGAAAATGGCAAAAACCTGAAGTGACCAAATTTTTGGTGAAATTGAGGGATTTTTAAAAACGTTGCTATTTCTATTGCGATTCTTCAAAATTGATGATAGGAACACAGCTTCTCTTATCCATGATGATGACTTGTGTTAGAGTTGCTGCTGTGCTGGACAAACAGAGAGCAAAGAGATGATCCCTAAAACAGTCATCTCTTTACAACCAAACAGTAGGCGAAGGTTTGTTTATGCTGTTTGTTGGCTGAAGCAACAGCTACTGCATCAACTTTATGTGTGACAGGAGTGTAGAAGAAACCCATGCATAGTGAGATCATTGTCGAAACAGTGAGTGGGTTGTACCATAAATCTGGTACATAAGTATCATAGGTGACACTTTAAAACAGTAGACACAGGGGCTTGAATTTACATTGGTTGCAGATATATGAGGGCATAAACTGAGTGATTTTCCCTGCAGGATGACAAGATTGTGTAAGAAAATTTATGCTGCTTATCAGTTTCATGCAAATACCAAGAGATTGGCCTGTGTTGTATTGTGCTCACAAAGTGCAAGGCTACATGTTTTAAATTATACACGTTTGTTTTTTCAAAGAGCCAAGTGCACAAACTAGAACTGAAGCAGAAATGAGGACTAATTCACTGCTGCTGAATAAATAAAGGATATATGCATGTAGGTCTATCAAAGCCCTACAAAAATACTGTATTTTTATGCAGTACTCTTGACATGCACACACATTTTCCAGGGCACTAAATACAAAAAAAAAAAAAAATCTTCACGCCTGGCTAAGCTCTTGACACAAATGCGCTGCTGCGGTATTAGAGAATGTGGATCTGCTTGAAGAACGGAGCTTTCTCCACATCCCCTAGAGACACTCAGTCTTGACTAAATAAACAGATCCAATTAATTATTCACAGTGTCCTCTCTTTTGAAAGTCTCCTTAGATCCTACTGAGCATTACATCTGTCCTTTGCCCTCTTTTGTCCACTTGTTAAGGAGATCAGGACAGGGATAATAAATGAGCAGGAGTGGAGCGAAGTGCACAGTGCTGAGTTACAGTTACAATGATAGAGCTGATAATAAGGTCAAAAGGCCATCCAACAAAAACCATTACATCTTAACACTTTGCACTACCCCCAACACTCTTTAAATAGCCAATCACAGTTCAACCATCTGTGAGCAGGGTCATAGTAGATTACAGTCATAAAAGTAGCTTGAAGTGTAGTAAATAAGCAGGTTTAGTTGCAAAGCCAGTATTAAGAAATCATTCTGTCAGGGTGTGCTTTCCCTTTCCTTTTGCTCCGAAGAGTTTAACTTATGCCATATGTAAAAATGTGTTTAATGATGAGAGCAGAGATGCGCTTAGTTATTCTTCCACAATGTGCCAAAGAGGAGACATTAAAAAATGATGATTGAGTCCACACACAGCCTTGACGCTGTCTTTACATTCCCTGATGAGACAATACCATGAAGAACAGGAGCTTTGGGAAAACTGTGCTTGATTAATGTGGCTGCTAAGCCCACTGTCATTGTCATCAAAGTTTTACAGCAACAACTCTCAAGATGTGTGTCCTGCAGAGTGTACTGGACTGGAGCCGGGGGGAGAAAATAGTGGTGTACGTCAGACATTAAACCAAGCAGCCCAAATCCTCAGCCAAGGAAGTATGTTTCAAGGGAATCAGTTGAAATGATTGTCTTTTAATGCGTTTTCCTACAATACAACACTGCCAATAGCTGACACTTCCCTGTGTCCGTATGTCTGTTGAACGTGTGAAAATGTGTACAAGCAGAAACATGCGGTGCTGTGTGACAGAGGTACAAGACCCCCCCTGTTCCCCCCCGCCCCCTTCTCTGTACACACACACACACGCACTTACAGCAACTCACAGTGCACATTCGCTCCGGGTTTGCTCCTGCTGCTACTGCGCTTGTAAAACTCACAGTTAAAAAAACTCGCAATGTAACCGCATTGCACTAAAAGAACTACAGCACGGTACGCCAGTAGGCACAAACAGCCTGAGCGTTGACAGGCTTCTATTGCCTTTTTGATTACCCTGCCCCCGCCATGAGGACAAGGGGATGCATGGTGATGATCTATGTATCTCTGCAGTGACATCAATGATATAAGATGAAGAGAGTAAGATGTGATGATAAAGGTTGTGGTTGATAGAGGAGAGTGATCCAGCCACTTGTCCCCATCAACACTTTCCTTTTCGTGCTCCCTTGCTCTGGAAGTGTCTCACATCTTCCCTCGCTATCTGTCCGCTTATCCCTCTCCTTGTTTCTCTCTGCAGTTGCTATCTTTTCCTTATAGTTACTGATCTTTCTTCAAGTAATGCACACTTTTTTTTTCTCGGCAAGCCACTCCAGATGGGATTCGTGGCTGTGCAATGATACACATAATGCAATCACAGCATGCAGTGCCATCCACAGACAAATTGAGAGGAGGCAGCTTGGATGAGAGGAGCCACGGTTGTACCATGCATCAACGGCTTCAAAACCTCCCCTTTCCTCTTTTTTTTGCCTTGCTCTCTCTGTCTCTTCCTCTGCTTTTCTCCATCAGCGGTGTACAAGGCTTACCTTCAGGTCTCTGCAGGAGTAGCTGGCAGGCTCCCTTCGAGGCATTTCACAGCTGCTCTTCTCCCCAGGACTGCGCACTCCTTTCCTGGCTTTGTTCAGTCAACAACAGCCCTCCTGCCTCTCTCCTGCCATCCAGCTCCTTCTGCTCTTCACTGCTCTCTATCTACTCCTGTGTGAGAGGGGGGTCTGTCAGTACATGTGTGTATGAGGGTGTGTGTATGTGTGTGTGTGTGTATGAAAGAGGCAAATGAGGAGAGAGGGGAGGGAGAGAGAGAGAGGCAGAGTGGGTGAGAGAAGAGATGGGAAGGATGTAAATATGCGTGTTCTCTCTCTTTTCTCACTTACAAACAGAGATAGGACCTCGTGTCTCTCAGGATTTGTCCTTTATAAAAGTGTATGTGTTTTTGCTTGTTTGCACAGTGCATGCGTGTGTGTTTGTGTGTGTGTGTGTGTGTGTGTGTGTGTGTGTGTACATCTGTCACATGGCTCTCTTCCTGCTGCTGCAAAGAAATATCCTCAGAAAAGTCAAGTACAGACGTACAATGAGAGGTAGGGAAAAGAGACGAGTGTGTGTACACGTATTGAGGATGCAGGCAGCGTAAGAGTGATGGTGAAGAGGAGTGTGGTATAATCAATTGCTCTAAAACTGCAGTTGAAGAAAAAGCCCTAAAGGGTTGAGAGAGATATAAAGTGGAGCAGAGAATAGAGTCTTCGTAAAAAAAAACACACGGAGTAAGACAAAGAAACACAAGAAGAAACTAGCAGGTGTAACAAAGTACAAGACAGGATTGAAAAAGAGGAGGCATTGAAGGAAGCAAATACAGCGAAAGGGAAAGCAGTCAGGTAGAAATGAAATGGTGGATGGGACATTTTGACCCAAAATGTCTCACTAGAAGCAGCCAAAAAATAAGCTGTCAGGTCACTTTGACTAAATGTCACATAAATTGCAACTCTAGTTCTTTGCAAAGAGTAAAGGATGCTTCTTAAATGTTTGACTCGAGGGTGAATGTCAAATAAGTTCATATACTGTAGCAGCTAAATGGAGCCTGTGGGTTCATTTATTCCCCATATTTTAAATTCTGTTCAGGAGCTGCCATGCGGGGCATAGATGTGTGTGATCTGTGATTGGGGAGTGTGGGCACATGATAGGACGCACAGACAAAGACAGACTGATAGATACTTGACATTGAGACGTTATTAGCATGGCACAGAGAAAATTGACTGTAGACTCTACATAACAGAGGAGGAGTAATGAGAGCGAGAGCAAAGAGAGAGGAAGATGGGGAGATGCTGATAAGTGGGGGAGGAGCAGCTACAGTATTGCAGTCACCCATAAGCCGCTTCATGTAGGCCTACTTCCTGCATTGAGTTTGGGAGGAGATTTATGACTGTGCAGCTCCCCTTTGTTCCTGCTTGTGCCTCCCCTGCTGAGTCGAAGGGGTAAAGCAAGATGCCTCGGAGATGCTTCTTCTGTCCCCAGCCTCGACCGGCCGGGAAGCCGATGACAGCGGATTATGGAACATCAAGGAGTGAGGCTGCAATAATGAGGAGCTTGGGATTTGGCTGAGGGATACGAGTTCAGATTCATGCTCACACTCACTCCAGGGGTAGAGGTGCTAATGTCAGCAGTGATCATGAAGTGTTTCTCAATTGTAAAAATTCAGGTCCTTGGGTACCTCTACTACATGGATGCTGCGTGTGGATCAGCCCCTTGTGGCTCCCAGTTGCTCAGATCTGGGGTATGTGTAATTATTTCCCCTCCTGAGGTTACACCATTATTGATCAAAGCCGAGCTCCTTCCACCTTATTGCCTCTGCTGTTTATCCTGTGGAGAAATCCATTCAGTTGACTTTACCAGTTCACATTAATCAGACATCACGCATTAATAAAAGCTTCTTGACACATTCATTACTACAAATGCTCCAAGATAACTTGCATAGTGCATATTCATTTGCTTAATGTTACAGTATGGGGTGTGGGTAACACATTGTAATGGGCTCTTCACTGGTCCTTTAATAGATGATCTATTAGAATGATCAAACTAAAGTATCCCACTTTACTACAGGATGAACATTTTTAATGCAAATAGTGAAGTGATATGTATGTTCTGGGGCTGATTTAATATTCATCAATGCAGGAATTTGCATATGAAATAAACTGAGCTCTATCTCCTATGTTCACCTTGTGTGCTATTCTTGGTCTTCTTCCTGTAAGACTGAAAATTAAATGTGCATTACTTGCGCCATGTAAACAGCGATTGTAAAAGCAAAATACATGACATAAATAATTGATTTCTGCCACCCATTCTGTTAAAACACTTCAGACAGGATAACGGTATCTGGGGTTGGTCAGACTCTCATGCCTCAGTCCAAACAAGCAAAACTGACAGCAGCCCTGAGTCGATAGTGCATGTCAGGTCACAGTCATCACGTGAAGAAATGATCATTTCAGAGGTCATCACTGAAGAAAGAGGAATTAGTTCCTCCTGGAGTGAGGAGAAAGTGTCATACTCCTCTCTCTGCTCCCTTGGGCTCTGATATTCTCTTCCTCCATCAACACCTACATTACCCCCCCAATACACACACACACACACCGTCATCCACACCCTCCGACCGACTCCCCCTTTGGATTCGCTTTCTTTCACCTCCTCCCAGGCTTCATTAGCTCTGATTGATCCTCTTGTCAGAGCTTATGGCACCGCGATGAACTGCATTGTTACAAGCAGCCTGGAACTAAAAGGAGCGGGAATTGATATCAGAGGACAACCACAATAAACATATCACTACAAGGGTATGATGGAGGAAGTTGAGTGTCTGATCATGGGTGTGTGTGTGTGTGTGCTGAGGAATTCCTTGACAAATTGCCAAAATGTGTCACACAGCAGAAATACTGAAGTTCTTGTTGAGGCTGCTGGTAAGGCACACTGCTATATGGTAACATCTGAAATATTTAACTGTACAACCAATTTTCTATTTTGCGTTCGGCGTTACGCAAAGAACGGAACTGGAGGCCAGCATTTAATAGCATGCAGAACTGGTGAATGCTTGAAGAGGCAAGGTATGTTTGCAATGAAAAATGTGTAAATTATTAAAGAATCTATCTGAGCGAAGCTGGTACAGCTTTGACTTAAACAAAGTCTTCAATGTCGTCATTATAGTCCATAAACTGTTATTTTGAAGGAAAAAAACATGTAAAGGCCCAGCAGTAACCATTATGTACCCCTTATTTTTCATATTTATATGCTATCGTTTAAAGGGAAGCTTAACTTTAGGAGAGAACATCTATTAGTGTTTAAATTATGAATTATATGAGTGTGAAGATCTACAGCGCAGCACAGTGCTTGTTATATGTGAATACATAATTTAGAAATACTGTCGCATGTTTTTCTCTTATGCACAGAACCCTTACAGTACATATTCACAGTGGGATTCCTAAAATAAAGCATATATATACATATATATACAGGCTTCATATAAGATCATGTGCAATGACCACTGAACACCTTCTCAAAAACAACATTCAAATGTAAACATTGGACTGAATATAACTGCTATATGAATGGCAGTTTTTAATTTACATAATATATTATGGGTGAGTTACCAACATCATATTTTGCAATCCTCCATTTGAAGTGAATTAAAGATGCTGATATCTTTATATATGACAATACCATAGCTGGTAGCATGTGTGAGAGAGGAGATTACGTCATTAGCATGTGTTCATGAAAAATTGATTTCCTTGCCAAATTAATCTTTTGTCATTTGTCAATTTTTATGCTAAAATAATCGACCATAACAGCTCTGTTGCCATTTAATGTATTGAATTGAACAGAATGGGACTGCTCCCTCCTATCCAGGGCGCCACTACACATTCCTCTCACAGTGACACTATGTGGAGGAGAGAGGCATAGCAATGAGTGATTAAACAATGACTGGACACTGCTATGCTTGGACGTTGTATCTATCTTGGGAGCATCTTAAACCTTTGCTACACTATGGAATTAACAGTGTATTCTTGTACAGTAACACATGCCAGATTTGAGACATTTTGGAAAATTTTGCAATTATCTGCAAGCAGTAAAAAATAATGAAACTACAAATTGCTTTTTTTTTGGTTACACCCTATCAGCTACTGACAGCCTGAAGAAGATTGAAGCAGATATTTCTCTGTTGGTCTTTTTCTGTGAGAGCTACATGCAATTGGGTTAATATAATTGGTGACCACTGACAAAACCAACCCGGTAAATTTTCAGCTCACTCTGTTCTCTGAAATCAAGAACTCCATTCAAATGTAAAATGTAATTTCCACTGTTTCCTTTGTTGTTTATCTTGTCATCATTTGCAAAATGTTCCACTTAGTCCAGGTCTTGTGGGATATCTTGTGTATCTCTCTGGATTGATGTGCCCTACTCAGTGGAGAGCTGTCCTGAGAAGACTAGCATCAATGATATTATCTTGAGAATAGAGGAATAAGCATATATCACAAATATGACATGACCCATTTTCCCCTGTGGTCTATGTTCTAGTCAAAGATCAAAGAGATCAATGACAAAAAGATTTGGCATCCATGGTTTAGTGCAGCCACCTCTTCTAATGGCTATGTGTTAAAAGAATATAGTCTGTTGGGAGCTGCTGTCAGGTTGAGTTCTTACCGAGACACAGAGCGTACCTTCTGAACATATCCCTCCAGGCAGAAGGATTTTTAAATTCTCTTGGACCCACCAGCTGCACAATTCTTGTGAAGGGTTTAATATGCAAGTTTAGAGATACCTTCTTCTCAAACAGTACTGCGCTTCAGTATAGTCTGCATTGAAGCTCTGTCAGGCCCATCATTATAACCACTGCAAAGCAGAGATAAGTCTTTTTAACTCACTTTTTTCATTTGTAGAATATTACTTTGAGATACAAAAAGATAATGAAGTAGCTATAAAGACGGACAAAGAACTGTGGATCTGTGTGAAATGTGATATAATGGCTCTGTGGTTGTATTAGCAACCTCGGAAAGGTATTCCCTCAAGTGGAACAAAAGTGCAGTGTTCTCTTGCGGATTTTGTCACCGGGTGTCACTTTACAACTTGCAAAATTGAATTCATGCTCATTCCACACCTGACTACTGACCTTCGCTGAGCATAGTGGTGGGAGGGAGAAAAAGAAGTGAGAGAAATGATTTTAAGCTTTTAAGAGATGGTTTTGTATGTTCTTTCCTTTTCACTGAGTCACTTATTCAGACTAGGTGGCTGCTGTTTAATCAGGCAGAAGTCCTTTGAGTGGTGAATGTGCGACAGGAGACATGAGACAGGACAGGATCATAATGTGACCTGAGAATATTGAGTGGAAGACAAAAATACTCATATGATCCCCATACAACCTTGGGAAGCTTCAAATTGATGACTGATTATGCCAGAGGACAGAAAGGTCCCTAAAGACCCTTCAAATCCACTTTACCCACCATTACAGTTCATTACACCATATACATTTATACCATACATTATACTCATTGAAATCCAATTGACAAAATATTCGTGAAAGGCTTAAAAATAAGATATATATAAGATTGTTTTTATTCATTTCTGGTTGCAATCCCAAACCTTGTACTTTTCTTACATGTCCACAGGGCAAACATAATGACACCGTGTTGTACAAGAAACAAAACAGACAAATTCATTGCCCCAGGAGCCCTGCATAACACATCTAACTTGACTGTACTGTAAATGTTTGAGCAATGCTTTTCATCTTACACTTCACTGCCTACATACTTCATTCACATCCCAGCCATCTGCTTATGAAGCCGAAATTGGTGTTAGAGAATCTTAAGAGCTGTGGTTAAAAAGGGATACATTATGGCACAGTAAAAAACCATACGCAATTCCATTTGTTTTGACGAAGGCGAGCAGTTAGAGGAAAAGTACGTAAGGCGTAAGTCCTGTGATGGAAAATACCCAAAAACCCTGTTGGCCTGGCTTCTCATATTTGTCCTCATACAGACCTGACAGCAAAAGGTCTTGTCTGTAAACTTCCAATGATGTGTGCATTCCACCCAAAGTCATCAATACTGTATGCATATATCCTAAGATCATTATAGTTATAGTTATTAGTTAACATATTGCCTTTTTCTACATGCCTATATTTCTGAATTTTCCAGACAAAATGTTCTGTGCACAAAAGCAAATTGAGAGTAAGCTAGCAAAGTACATAGACAACTTGTGAGAAAACACTTTGCTGCTTATGTTTATATTATCGCAAGAGGCAAATACTTTACCAACACATCGTCATAAATAAACAACCACATTGATTGATTGTACTGACCGCTCCAGAACAACCCAAAGGATTGTTTTCTAGTATGTCACCTCTATTGGTGCTTTTCAAAACCGTTATTGAAGCAAATATTGATGTACTCATGGTTGAGGTCTGGTTAGGTTTAGGCACAAAACACAGTTGGTTATGGGTAAGGCAAGATCATGGTTAGGGTCAAAATGATCACTTGAAACATAGTATAGGTTAAAGTTTGGAAACATTCGTTGTTATGGAAACAGTAAACATCATGGCAGTCTCCTGTCCAATTTTTGGCATTTATCTACCAATCCACCCAGCCCACCACCTCCTATTAACCCTCCTGTCGTCCTCCCGGGTCAAATTGACCCCAACTCTTTTGACTGTTCCTTCTTTCCTTCCTTCCTCCCCCTTTCTTTAATGTTTCCTTCATTCTTCCCCTCCTTCCCTCTTTCTTTGCTCCCTCCTCCTTCCATACTTTTTTCCTCACTTCCTTCCTTCCTTCCTTCCTTCCTTCCTTCCTCCCACCCTTCTCTCCTTCCTTCCTTCCTTCCTTCCTTCCTTCCTTCCTTCCTTCCTTCCTTCCTTCCTTCCTCCCTCCCATCCTTCTTTCCTTCCTTCCTTCTTACTCCTTTCCTTCCTTCCTTCCTTCTTCCCTCCCTCATTACTCCTTTCCTTCCTCCCTCCCTCCTTCCTTCCTTCCTTCCTCCTTTCCTTCTTTCCTTCCTTCCTTCCTTCCTTCCTCCCTCCCTCCTTCCTCCTTTCCTTCTTTCCTTCCTTCCTTCCTTCCTTCCTTCCTTCCTTCCTTCCTCCCTCCCTCCTTCCTCCCTCCTTACTCCTTTCCTTCCTTCCTTCCTTCCTTCCTTCCTTCCTTCCTTCTTCCTCCCTTCCTCCTGTCCTTCCTTGACCTGAGGACAACAGGAGGGTTAAGGAGATTTGTCACCTTATATCGACGCCAATTGAAGTACTTCCTTGGGTCATTATTACTATGGCCTCTAGATGGCGTCTGTCAGTCAAATGTAACTATAAGTCCTTTTGCCGGCTGAATTTTCAACATATGCTGTTGTTTTCCTTCAGGACGGGCTGGTGAGCATGTTGCACAGCTTGGGAGTACAGTGCTTGGCATTTAGCACTCTGAGAATGATGGATATGGAATATGAATGCTCAGTGACATGATGACCCAGCAAAATGGCTGCAATCAGTGTATGGACCCCTCTGCCCCCTCTCCACTCACACACTCACTCAGACACACACACTAGCACACGCAGAGTTGTGTTTCCATCACTTCACAGGACATTATATTGATTTACATTCATTTTTTAGAGACTTACCCTAACCTGTACTTGCATAAAGCTAACCTTAACCTCACCCTAACCTTAACATGACACTAAACTAACATCAACTTTAAACCATGTCTTCACCATAAAATTAAGGATTTATGTTAAGATGACATTTTTGTTCCCCTTAAGGGATTCAAGCCCCCACATCATGAGTAATACTTGGTCCACACACACACACAGATACACACGAACATCATCCCTGAAGTATAGACTATTCAGTTCAACCCTATCAGATCATGTGATCATGTGATCATCACAAATGTTTAATTTCATTTATGCTAAAATTAATGAAAGGGTTTTATTCTAAGGCTACATTTCATAATTTATTCAGACTGCAATGGATTTTTTTTCCAGACATGAAACAGCCGCATGTGTTTTTTGACTGAACAGCCTTTTTTTTTTCTTTTTTAAGCAAAAAAATAAACTAAAGACTGAAGATGTGAAAGGAGCAGCATGAGCAATGGGCAACTTCAGATTTAGATAATGAACTCTCAGCCTACAACTGCTCACAGACTTCCTACTAGATGTGCATGTCGAGGGTTCAAGTGTGAGTCAGAAGACCACAATGGGGCCAAAACAAAGCAGGACATGAACCTTAAAGGGTCATGGCAACATTTCGAATATTTAACAGCTTCATCCATGGTCAAATCTTAACAGACTTAAAAAGAGGCCTTGATTTGAATGCCAAAGAAGTGTTGTCAATTCAGTTCATCTACTCACCACTTTAAAAATGTGGCTTTTCCTAATGTTGAGCTGGAAGGGTGAAATCTCAAGCACAAGAAGGTTCACTACTTCTTTCAGATTCAGATGCTGGTATAATATTTGACAGTAGTACACCAGTATCCCATGTTCTTCAGAACAGCTTCATGTTAACTATAAGCCCCGTTTCCACTGCAGGAACTTCAGGGTAATTTTACGGGGCCATTGGACCGTGTCTCCATAGCAGGACCCTCCCCCGAAGGACAATCTCCCGGAACTTTTCCGGGGGTTAAACAAGTCCCTGCCTCTGGGTAGGTACTCTGTTAGGCCCTGAAAAGTTCCTGGGTGGGGCTTGAGGTTTACTTGGGGCTGATTGGGTATACTTCAAGCGGGATGTGGCGTCAACAGAAAGCGCTAAAATAAGCAGCATTTTTTTAAAAACCCAGTAGAAGAAGAACCGAAGTAGAAAGTGTCTATACCTGCGGAAAAAAGTTCATAACGTCCACCGCCATGTACACGAAAACAAAACAGAAACACGGCAAACACCTCTGCTCCCTGTTTACCACCTCGTTGTCGCTTTCTTTGTTATGTTTTCTGCGAGTCGCCTCGGTGACGCCACGATCAGAGTCCGGTGGGTCTTATATGGGTCCTTCCTGAAGTTCCTGCTGTGGAAATGGGGGCTATAGTGACTGTGGATGTATGTGTGGGTGTCAGATTTTGTCTGGTTAAGATGATTGTCATGTTATATACTGTATGTTAATAAAACATATGTCGTGGTCTTTTGTAGATTGGATTCAGAAATGATCTCCAGCATGGCTCTGGATTCTTCTTCTTATTTATTTAATTGACCATATGACTTTGGCGTATTTCAAATATAATTTTCAGTTGATTTAAGACATGCAAATATACTGTACCGAATCACTCAAAAACATTAAACAGCAACATGTGGAGATAAATCTTCATTTGATTTGTTGTATCTTTCCCCTGCTGTGCTAATCACATCACAGGCAATAAAGATAAGTCACTGACTGGTGACAACTGAAGCTGATTGACAGAAACTGACACAGAAACCACCATTGTTCATCTGAATGCCTTAGGTGAGGCGGTAAGAGACCGCCATTGTTTACTATCACCTTGAGACATCGGGTTATCACAGGCCCATCAGTGCTGATCCCTTTAACGTATATTTCTGATCAATGAGACCTCAGGGTGATGGAGTTGTGTTTTCGTACTAATAAGCTTTGTAGAAATCTGTTTACACACATCAACTGTAGCAAGTAATGGAGATCATTGACTTTTTCTTTACATTGTGATATATATTAAACATTAAATACTTCAAACACCTATTTATTACAACAACCAAAAAAAAAAAGAATAATCACTTCTGTTCGTAATTCTAACGCCTCTCTCTTGAAAACAGCATCACCCGATCTGACGGACCAATCTGTTAATTGTTGTTTTGTTTTTTGGTCATTATTATTCAGTGGAAGCAATTGTCTCAGCATCGTCTTGCATTTCTATCAATCAAATGTGGCCTCCACGGGGATTAAGTTGCTAAACTGGCCCAACAATCACTGCAGCTATGTGATCTGGTGGCAATTTACCGCCCTTTTGTCTGAAACAAAGGACATTTAAAACAAGAGTCAATATAACAAACACACAAACTAACTCTTGAATAAAAGAAGAAGCTTAAATAAACAAGCTTGGTATCTTTTTTTTTAAATTTTACAATGGTTTAACCCACAAAAAAAGCCTAATCTTGTTGTGTGTCAACAGTAATGTATTGTAGCTGTCAATAGAATACACTTTCTGCAGCTTGCAAGGTAATACAGCAGCCTTTTTTGTCACTTTTGCTGGGAACAATAGAGTTGAAAAATGACCCCTATAACAATTCACAACTTTTCTCCCCCTCAGCATTCAGAGCATCTTCAGCTCATGAACTGATTTGGTTCCTGGTTGACCCTGGAGAGCTATCTATTTGGATCTAGAGCATCTTTTTTTCCATCTCCACAGCCTCTGTTGTCTCACTCTATCACCTATTTATGTTCTATGGTCCCCATATTTCATCACAACAAAGCTCTGTAGTTGTGGCAAAGAGAGGGAAATGGTTGTTGCTCGGGGGGAAGATGACTTTGCCGCGGAGAGTTGTGAAGTACTGATGTTTGATTGATAATGACAACACTGTACCCGGAATGTTTTCAACATTTTTTTATGGGGAACCTTTTCAGTGAATTGGAAGTTTTATGCATAAACAAACTAGGTTATAGTTTCCTTTCAATCATGAACACATTCAAGAGATAACTATAAAATGTTAATATCAGCTGATAAAAAACTGTGAAAGTGTAGCACCTTCTTTTAGAATATTTTAATCATCCTTTGCTGCTCAAATATTCTCTTATGTCATGGAACATATTTCAAAATCAGATATCAAAGCCTCAGCACACTGGTCCACTTACCAAAAGCTGGCAAACAAAAACAACTTCATTGATTTCTCCAAAACAGGAGCTACTTAAATGGTGTCTGTCCGTGTGTGTCTACAGTAAATAATCCCACATCACTGTGGAAGATAACCAGAATCATATACAGAAACTGTAGACAGGTTTTGCGTTTACATCGTCAACATTCACTTTCAACCATTTTCCTGGATTTTACACTCACTCACTTTGAAAAAAAAGCTTAAACCCTAATAACAAACTAGAAAAACAACAAAGAGTAAATCCAGAGCAACTCTCAGATGTTGGAGGACTGGGAGTGTAGTAGATAGAGGTCAGCTTGGCCTGCGGTGCCAGGCATCTGTGGGGTAAACACAACTTATTTGAGCCAGGAGGGGGAATGCATGCATATGTGTGTTGTGGGGGCGGAGGGGTGCTTGATGTCCCTGTGGGTGTAAACATCACTTGGATTATTCCAGCACACCATGAGAGGACAGTATAAATGAACACAGGTGTTGGTCAACAGGTATAAAAGGAGGACACACCTTAGCTGTCGCAATCATTTGTGAAAAAGAATCACACAGACACAGAGGAGAGGTCGAGCTGGAGATTGCAATTCATCAAGTTTTGGATGTGCCACAATACACACAGGTGAGTGTTGACTGAAGAAAAGTCACTTTCATGTTGACATTTTTCATTTTCAGCTGTACCTCATTATTGCAAAGAGGAAAAAAAAGATGAGTATGATGCATGTGTGACTAGTTCAAATGCAGTTATTTGAATGGGATATATGATTGTCACTATTGCTGTATTGTTACTATGAGAGAAAAAGAAAGAGGGCTGCAAATAAATTGATTGGTACAATTATCTTTTTACGTATAGACTTTATATTTTATCGCATGAAACTGGTTCGTAGCTTATTAACAAACAAATTCACCACAAATAGGGCATTAAGGCTCAGTATAGATGTATTTCACTAACCCCCTCTTTAAATCAAAAGTATTTTTTAAGTCCCTGCTATAGCTGAAGTTATGTAACAGTTACATTTTTAATAATAATCAAATTAGACTGTTGTTGCTCTGTCGTGAGAATAAGCTTTAAAAATAAGCCATTATAATGAATTAGACACTTCAAAAGAAAGATTAATAATCTGCTAATCTTAATGACAGTAATGCAACAGAAATAACACTATTACTCTACTATGTAATGCCCAGATTTTTATTTGTTCCACTACAGTAGATGTAGTCAAAGAAGAGGTTGTCCTTAGGTTTCTAATGCTTTTCACTGTAACACACAAGATGTAAGAACTGACAATGAGCCTGCACTTGGAAGACAGTGAACTCCCCCCACTATATCCAAAGTATTAATTAACATTAAATCCAGTCAGCACAGTATGTGGTGTTAAAGCTTTGAACCTAAAACACTATTACTGTCATGACTCTCTGAGCCTTTTAATCACAGAAATGTCTCAATACAGCCACACATTCAAGGTACTGTAAAAAGTTCTGTGTAAGGATACTGAAATGCCAAAAATACAAGAAAAAAAAGGTCAAATACAATTCAATCATTCATATAAGGAACATTTTTATACAGTGATCGCTAGTCTTAATGATTGATTTATTACATTTAAACTCTGATCTTAACTCAATAATCTTAGGTTTGACTCTGAGTCATGACAGTAAAGCAAAGGTTGTTTCCTTTTGGAAAGCTAGTTGTTTTGAAATGCAAAGCAATAATTTAGAGTAAGTCGTCATACATGCAATTAAAATAGTCATTACCTGAAATGATTTCAGCTCTTGTTACAGTATGAAAACATGCTGACCTAATCACTGGGTGTGGAAGGAAAGGTTTACATTCAAAGGGATTAAAGCTTGCAAACAAGCTACACCATGTGATTATCAGATTTCTTTTGGCAAAATCACCGTGTGTGAGCCTTGAGGGCTGAAAACAAAAACATAAACTCAGTGCACTGATCGTTTTGTACTACTTAACACTCACTAACAAGCACGCCATGATCCAAATGGGTAGTTTGCATGACTTGGCAAGAACAGAGGCCATACTTGTTTGGAAACCTCTGTCAGCCAATACTGCCAGTTACCATTCATCAAGTACCAGACTTATGAGAACTCAGAGCTTGAATAAAGTCAAAGATTGTTATGTCTGTGAGCAGCTGGCCTTCTGGCTGGGTTTGCTCAAATTATTTTAATGCCACATTTATTTTTTGCTGCATTGAAACCTAGAAAACAAAGATGATCCTTGTTTTGAGACACTTACACGGGACCAAAAATCCCAAATTATTTGGTTTATTTGGATCACATGCGTTCCTCAGTGGAAACTTTTGTTTCTTATTAATGTCAGGTCTTTACTGCAATCCTGCATCCACCCAGGATTACAGCCTTTCACTAAGGATTTAAACTTCAGTGGGACAGAACAGCTTGGAACATATGAGACTTTACATACAGTAAGCAGTCCACAGTGAGGCTCAGTCATAAAGTAGGAAAACAGGGAAATGAAAACAATTGTAAACAGAAATAGGACAGATGCTCACTGGAACTTATCATAAAATACAAACATTTTAAAAAAGAGATAAAGGAAACGATTGAAGTGATTTCAAGCACAAATGTTGTTGCATATACAACTAGGCATATACTGTGTACTGCATTTGTCCTTGGCACAGAATGCGCAACTATATCCTCCTTTTTCCATCTCCCTTCCAGCACTTGACAGTCTGTGTCATCTCGACATTGTGCTCATTGATTGTGGTGAATTTCTTCAAGATGAATGACAGTCTGAGAGTAAAACTTTCTGACAGGCTGACTAGTTAAATGATGGATACTGTAATGCAAAGCTGGGGCATTACCGAGTACATTTATTTTATTTTTTATTATATTATACATATTTTTTTTTAAAACTCAGAATGTTTTCATTAAACCTTGTTGCACATTTCTGTGAAGAGATTTTTTGTCATTACTGGGGCTGCCAGTGTGGTGGGGCCCCCGGTGCAGTGTCTGATGTGCTTACAGGATAAGTCCGCTATGAACAGAATGCTTGTAGTGTAAAGTTTGCATTCATTTCATTAATGAGTTTCCCATCACTAAAAACAGTTTTTCTTTCCCTCTAAAATTGTATTTAAGTAATTCATCAGTGCATTTTTTTGGTGACTACTTTTTATCTATGTACTAATGCTGTATATATTTTCTTGTCTTTCATTGTCTTGTAGGTGGTTGGCTTATAGAAAATGTGTGGATCCCTGAAAAAACGCATCCAGAATTATCTGAAGGACCGAAAATATCAGAGGACCAGATTAGTAACCAAAGATGGTCGCTGCAACATTGAATTTGGAAACATTAAGTACAGCAAACACTTTGCATTCCTGGCGGACTTCTGGACCACCTTTGTGGAGATCCGGTGGCGTTTTGTCCTATTCTTCTTCATCGCCTCTTTCACCCTTAGCTGGTTCATTTTTGGCCTGCTATGGTACTGGATTGCCCGAACTAATGGAGATCTGACGTGGCAAAAGCCCCCTGCAGAACATACTCCATGTGTTGACAATGTTGTAGGACTCACCACTGCTTTTCTCTACTCCCTTGAAACTCAGACAACAATTGGGTATGGTGGACGAGCGCTCACCCCAATTTGCCCAGGTGCTGTAGCGCTTCTCATCATCCAGTCCCTCCTTGGAGCAATTATCAACTGCTTCATGTGTGGAGTCATCTTGTCCAAAATCTCTTCGCCTAAAAAGAGGGCTAAGACCATCACATTTAGTGACATGGCTGTCATCAGCCCCAAAAATGGTTCCCTCTGCCTATCAATCCGAGTGGCCAACCTGCGTAAGACCCTGATGATAGGAAGCCAGATCTATGGCAAGCTACTGAGGACAACAAACACACCAGATGGGGAGACCATCATCATGGACCAGGTGAACATTGACTTCATTATGGACGCCGGCAAGGACAACCTCTTCTTTGTATGTCCTCTCACGCTGTATCACATGATCGACAAGAGCAGCCCATTCTTCGAGATGGCGGTGGACACACTCCACAATCAAGAGTTTGAGCTGGTCGTCTTCCTAGATGGTACTGCAGAGTCCACCAGCTCCTCCTGCCAAGTCCGGACCTCCTTTATTCCTCAGGAGATCATGTGGGGCTACAATTTCTTGCCCATCATCTCCAGAAGTAAAGAGGGCAAGTACAGGGTCGATTTCTCTAACTTCTCCAAGGTGGTCCCTGTGGCCACCGCACACTGTGCCTACTGTTTCCATAACATCAGGGGACATCATCACCACTCCAGAGATGGACATGACAACCAAGGTTTTGACGTCATTGATATTGATCAGCCGAATGTCACCAAGATGTGACACAATGGAGACATTGACAATGAACATTAGAAAGAGAGGCTTGTAGCTCTCATTGACAAACTCGTCAAGAGTCTGATGGTCAAACAGGTGCTGGAGGCAGGTGGGTTTACTTAATGGCAGCACATTGTGTAGCATTTAAATATGAAGCAAGGAAAACCCCCTTAATTGTTATTCTTTTGTGTTTAACACTGATAAGAAAACTATATATGGGTCACAACACATAGCCTATTGTGAACTATTTGTATGTAAACCACACCTATCTCTGTCTATTGAACAAAAACCTGTTCTCAGAAGGGAAGCTGGGTCATGCAAGATGGTGAAACTACAATTCAAGAACAGAAAAAGAAAGTTTTCCGAATTGCTCGCACAAGAAATATACTAACGTGAGCTCTTGCTGTAAATGAAGATAAGTGGCCCAATTTACCTATGGCCTTACACATCAGGTTTACTGAGTATGGAGAGTCAGAACAAAACAAATGTATTATCCTGTATGCAAATCTTACAGTTACTTGAAGTTGTGGTGTTGAGGGCCATGCTATTGTCATGGGGTAAGAAGAAGATAAAGTGGTTGCTCAATAATTCATGCGACTGTAGGCTGCTGTACACAAAGGCCCTGCACATGGCCCTGAAGCATTAAAGTATGCTTAACTATTCAGACATCGAGGCACAATGGGTTGGGCTCAGGGGCCAGTCTTTTCAAACAGTGGTCGAGGTAGTTGGGGTTTTCTTCTCGAGTGAAGAAAATGTGAGAGAACAAAGCTCTCAGGAAACACTTAAATTATGGCTGCATGCAGCACTGACTTGTAGTATGAAAATCAATTATATTTGTTTGTCTTGTTTTGAATTTGATATCAAGGGAAAATAAAATAAAGGCTATTTTTTACATTAAAGATGTGTGCATTGTATTAATCTTTTTTTAACCAAACTGGAACATCAGAAGTGCTGTTATCAAAAAGGTCAAGCAAAAATAATGACAGGTGCCAACCCCTATCACATATTCTCATCTACAAACAAAGTGAAGTTGTGACAGTAAACAGAGATCCAAACACAACATAGTCAAAGTGTTTGGTAGATAACAGCAGTTGCGTACTGTCCATTATTTTGCCCGCAGGTTTTGAACATGAAACCAGAACTCTATATTTAGAAATATGACAGCACATACTGTATGCTCGCATTGAGTTTTAACCATAGACTGTGTATAAAATGGACGCAACATCCGTGACGTCCCCCATTGATTTGTCGACTGCTGCTTGGAAGCGAATAGTTTCGGATCTGAAACACGGAGAAACACAGATTCTACTTATATGGGCATCAGGAGGAGCAAGAGGCGCCCTCCTGAACCTGTGAATCAATCAACCTGTCAATCACGACGTAGCCACGCCCTAATGCATACCCTGCTTTATCGTCAAATATAAAATCAGGGAGGCCAACATTTCACAAATGAACATCATACTGCATTGAAGAAGGCTTTAAACTAGCGATTGAGACCATAAACACATTTTGAAAACGTTTACTGAGGTTATAAATCAAGTGAGAAGTTGGTGAATTCTCCATTGACTTGTATAGAGACGGAAGTCCTTTTGACACCAAAACAGTCGCCCCCTGGTGGCCTTTTGATAGAATGCAGTTTTAAGTTACTTCCACGTTGGCATCATTTCAGAGGACCGGAACTCCCCGCCTGGTTTTAACGGGTCTTGCTAAGGCAGACCTTCCTCCATGACCCCTCTAATGAACTACATGCTTAGATCCTCATGAATTTGTCTGCTCTTAGAGATGTTACTGTAGCAAATAATAAACAATAGTATTATTATTCGGTGAGAAAAGCAAGGTTGATAAATATGTCATATTTACAGCTAAAGATGATTCATGCTTCACTAGCTCATTTTGATTTAAAAAAAAAAAAAGAAAAAACACAACTCAACACGGCTGTTGTGCCTCAGTTACATGTATTTTTGTCTCCATGCAAATTGATAAACAGTGCACTTTATAAGGCTGGAGCTATCATTTCAAACAAACACCATGCCCACATAGCAATTAAACTACCAACACCTATCATTTGAGTGTTCAGGAAGAAAAGTAAATTACGCAAAGAGTCATCAAACTGTTTGCAAGAAGGTAAATACTGAGTAGGCTTATAAATAGATTTATGGCAAACTAAGCCAGATTTTAGATTTTACACCTGATGTTATAAACCACTAGTTGTGTTGTAAAGAAGGTGAGAGAAGCTGCTGTGGTCAAAGTGAGTTTCTGACTGAAATATTTACAGTTTTTGCCCTTTTTCTTTTGAATTGCACTCGTGACAATTCTGCAGGTGCAATTGACATTAAATGTCAACATTCAAGATGAGGTGTAGTGCAACAGAGAGGATTGCAAGGTCAGGGTGTCAGCACTGACATGTCCATTACGTGATAATTACCTCTTGCCTTTATAAAAGTGGTGCCAGTGGCCCAACCATTTTTAAATGAACCTAACCCATTCCCAATAGCTTCATATGAATGAATAGAAATTTGTTGCAGATAGGACTGAAAATACTCACAAATACTGGAAGGTTTAAGGCTTAAGGCTATAAGGTAAGCTTTAAGTAGTAATATGGGTTTTCAAAGTGAATGAATAAGTGAGGGATTATTGTAGTGTTGCTAAATGGAGATACTGTGAATGTTCGGATTATTATTAGATGCAAAACTTTATGATTATATATTAAAAAAATGTGTACTTTCAGCATTTCTCCTACCTTGATAAATGAGAGTTGTAGATTGGCAAATGTTAAGATAAATGTAGAAGGTTTTTTCCCCATTCTTGACAGAGCTTTCTCATCTGTCAGTTTCTACAAATGGAGAAGTACAATTCCCTAAAAGTATGAGCCTTTGGCCTCGTGTTTTCACTTGATTCCAATTTTTTCTGGAACCGAAAAGGGTGTGAACACAGATTAACAGTATTCTTACAGTGAGAAAATGCAAGTTATGATCATCATTGTTAAAAGCTGGCATCAAGAAAAGAAAGCCTTTTCTTGTCCTCCGTCAACTCATGTCTGTAAATGATTAGTACTTAGAATATAGGCTAGTCTTACATACAGTAAATGGGGTGGACAATATTATATATATATCAACATCAACGACAGCACTGCAAACTACAGCCTCCAAAATGACCACAATGTTAAATCTAGACTTCTCGTAAAAAAGCTTAGATTTTTACTATATCCCCTTTGGTTATTTTGTGTATATATTCAATTATATTACAATCAGATGGCAAGACTTTCATGGTTGATCAAGATTAAATTGCCTAACTACAAACTTGTAGCAACAACTTTATCTTTCAGTAAATCACATGTGAATCTAGGTGAAAAAGGTACACTGCAGTCAAGGAAATGATTGAATAGCAAGATTGTTTCAGATCTGATCAATACAAGGATACAAATTCTAACACCGACAGTGCAAACAAGTCCTTTAAGTTATCTAAAAGAAACAAAATAGCACAAGAAATATACAGTACACTTTTAAAGTATGTAATGAGTTATCTGTGTTCATACTCAGGTCAAACAGTGGGCAAGCAATAGAAGATAACTTGAGAGGTAAAAACATTTATTTTGTCACATTTTCCTATACAAGTCCTTTTTCAAAAAGTATTACTTCATACATTGCAGGAATGACAATAATAATAATACACTGGGTAATTGTAAAATTATACACATATATATATATATTTATATATTTGATATCCAAAATACATTGCATATACGAAGTAGCACAGATCCCTTTTCATTGATAATGATTCTGAAATATGGAATTAAGGGTCCATTAGAATAATTTCTTTATGCTACAAATTACATGTTCCCTTTGTATTTGTTCATTTAAAGCTATAAAACTTCAGGAGACGCTTGTTGTTGATATGAATACTGTTTGATTTTTTTTTTTGCATAAAATACCTAAATTCTTTAATGCACAGGAAAAGCGACCAATTCCATGGCTATTTGGCATCAAAAGTCATTAATAGTGGAAAGAACCATCATTATCACATGTTGCATATAGAGTAAAGGAATCCCCGGTTATTGGATTATGATTCAAGCAGGCATTTGTGGTTTTCGGAATACTAGAAAAATCTTGTGCACGTAAAGGCACGTAGGATGTTACATGTTGAATTTCAGAAATAATAACAATAACAAGAAAACAATAAATGTTAAAATGTATTGCCCAAATGTACAGATATAAAAAAAAACGCTTAAAATGCTGAACAAACTACTTAGCAGAAATGGACTTAAAAGGTTTGCATTTTTGACCGAGGTCAACTCGTATTAATTCTCTTGACTTTTTAATACTGTGTCACATATGAAAATAACTCTGCATAATTTATACAGTAAGTTGCTTTAATGCCTAGTTGACTGATGCTTATAAAATAATAAAAAATAGGTCTGACAAACGCACAGCGTTTGCGAATCTGAGGATTTCTTTGTTTCATCTCGTCATACTTGATTGGTTTTGTTCTCTGATGAACTACTTAGTCCTAAGTAATTTATTTTCAAGTGTCCCTTTTCCGTTTCTCTAAAGTAATACTTTTGCTATTATTATAACAGCTTTGAACACCTGCAGATGGATATGTTTTGACATGGTACTATTACATGATGATGAAATCCTGCCTTGAGATTCACGTGTATGTGGCTGGGCTTTAGATCAGTGAGAAACTAACATTCAAACACACATGCTGCTCTCAAACTAGGATCCAGCCCTGGTAAAATGCAACTTGACTGTCTATTAACATGACTTACTGCTAAGACACTTCTTTGTGTCTGTGTGACCTATATGGTCCTGACTGGCCTACATAGAGGGAGACACCCAGCGTAACAGCCATTATTGTCAGAGTGCACTTCAAAATCAAAAATTGTCAGATTTCTTGTTAGACATGGAGATGACTGTATGTATCTTACCATGCATGATGTAATGCTGTCTCTCTATAATGAATAGACAATAAATGGTTTAAAACAGCAGTTAAGGTATGGCACGAACATTGTGAGGGTCAGGCTTTGATTCTCATTTTGGCACATAGTAAAAGTAGATGCACTTATGGCACTGTGATAAAAAAAAAAAAAACATCCAAACAACATCTTGTTATTTAGATATCTACATAGTTACATTTGGAAAAAGGCTATCCATGTTTTAAATTTAGACATTTCTGTGTCCAGCAAAAGTGATGTTAAGTAAAAGAACAATTTTTTTTCATTAAATGTTAACAAAGTGAAAACATCTGACAAATTTTGATTTTGCTCTAGGATATCCTTTTTACACGTGTTTCACAAACCAGACGACATTCACATTAATCCTGACATGGTCGAGCAACAAAACATCTGGAAATGACTGAAAGGCAACAACATGGCGAACATTTAATAGCCTAGTGTGTGGCCCCCTGAAAACATCTGACCTGGGTTGAATTATCGTTGCAAATTACTTCAATTACATCTTGACTCTTCTGTTGTGCTTCCCCAGCACAACTGAGTCAACTGTATACATTACCCATCTTGAACTCCACACACAACACAAAAAGCATTTGAAATAACTAAGTTGACACAGGTCAGCAAAACATACAGCGCTTCCTTCTCTGGTATTTAACTCTTCTCTAGCCTTCCAGTTTGGAGGATAAATTAAATTGTGAATGGCATATTCCAGTTGCCAAATTTCATTCAGTGCTGAGAAAAGTCCATCTGTTTGAGAGCTCCTTCTTGTCCAGCGAATTCCAGAAGACTCTCCACACACACATAAAAAGATGTAGACGGACAGACGAGCAGACGGAGACAGTGGAAACAGAAGGCTAGATGTGGTGGGAATAAGAAACCCCGACAAGGCTGTAGACAGTAGAAAGGGCAGATGCTTTAAAGCGTTATGTACATAATGTACTGAGGAGGATGTAGATTGAGACCTATAAATAATAGGCCCATGTCTGGTTGTTGGGGCGAGGAAGAAGACAGACTTGGGTTGCTCTCCTGTCCTTAGGCTTTGGTTTGGGAAGGTTTTTGGAAAGGATACCAACTGGCCTGTAGTTGCAGCTCTCAGGAGGTTGGGAAAGAAAAAGGCACAGGAAACTCAGACGCACGTCCAAAACATAAACAAACAGTTGCTAGTCTTGTAAAGGTAAGTAGTATTCCATTTTGGACCATAGCATCCAGTTGTTTATAGATTTTTACAAATATAAAATATTTCTCCTTCAATTTTTTTCATCCTTCATTTATGAGTAAAATTTCTTCAGAGGACAACGGCCTCTATCAACTAGTCTTCATTGCTTCGGCATCATTGGGAGTGCAGGTCAGCAATTGTGGACTTAGAAGGGGGGAGAGGTTTTCAAGGGTAGTGGATGGCCAGATAGAGGTGTTTAATAGTAACTGCCCAGGTGGGACGGCACATGGGTGTTAGGATGGCGGGGAACATTTGGGTTGGGGTAGATACCTCCAGTGGGCGAGCTCCAGTATGGAGCGGTGGGTCCAAAGAAGTTAGAGGAGGTGACTGGCATGGACGGAGGGTGGGGGGACACAAAGTTGACCTTCTGCTGGTGGGCGTGGTAGGAAGGCACATAGGCTAGGTCCGAAGGGTACTTGTACATGGAGGACTCGGTGGGGTGCGGCTGCAGCGCCTGAGCGATGCCGTGGAAGTCGAACTTGTAGGCGTAGCGCTTGCCGTGCACCTTGGTCATGATATTTTTGTCATAGTAGTAGCGCAGCGCACGGCTCAGCTTGTCGTAGTTCATATTGGGCTTGCTCTTACGCTCGCCCCAGCGCCGCGCCACCTCGTCCGGGTCTGTCATCTTGAACTCGCCGTTGGTGCCCTCCCAGGTAATACAGCCAGCGTTGGCGCTGTCAGACAGGAGCTCCAGGAGGAACTGCCACAGTTGGATCTGACCTGATCCTGATGGTGGACACATACACAAACATTGGTCAGGCACAGAGGCATCTTCATTCAAATAAGAGCACATTATTTACTGTTCACACCTCAACGGGTCATTATCTGCCAAATGAAGCCTGAGACATTTCTGAAAACCTTCCAAGACAATGCCCTATACACCTCGAATGCATGCATGCTAAAATTCTTACCTGGATTGGCTAGGCGACTACTGGTGGGGCCCAGAATCTGGTAAGGATCTGTGGACAAAAGGAAATATTTGTTGGTATTCACACTGACTGCTGTGATGATTTAAAGGAATGTAACCCACACTAATTGGTACTAACAGGTCAGTGATTTCGCCATAGCACACAGACACAACAATTATAATTGGAATACACTTGATAATGATAATTATCCATTATTCTTTATTATGTTTCAGCTTGAGTAATTAAAGCTAAATATGCAAAACACTGACTGTGGTGAAGTCTTGGATGAGTGTATTTGGATTATTGTGCTCTGCATACCCACTACATAATGAGCTGACCATGAAAACCAATTACATGTGTTAATAGATATGTGGCTGAGAGGGAAGAGAAAAGTACACACACTCACACGTAAACACTCAAAGCTTGGTGGTAAACTGTATTCCAAAAAGTCTATTGTTAATTTGCCGCTGAAAACCACGTAAACAATGGTTTTTACACTTTTCTGTGGCTGTGATGATTGAACTCATGTTGAAATGTGTTTACTTACATTTATACTGTACTTACACTTTAGATCTTTGGCTGATTATATGACAATTTTTAACATACAGTATGTGTTGCACCCTTAAAAAGACAGGACTCCATCTTCCATTTAGGCAACTTTATTGTCCCGGTTCTGCATTATTTTTAAAAATAGTTTTTCAAAAGACTGCAGCCGGAGCTCAAACAGCAATATCGTATCTGTACAAAAACCAAAAACTCAAACTGCACGACTGTCGCACACCTACGTGCCGACTCATAACATATACTGTCGTAAAACTTTCATATTACACTCAATGAAATAAAGCATAATAAGCACAAAATATCTGGACCAAACAAAATAAAAATGCATTTTCATGTAAGTGCTTCACCTATTATTATACCTGTGAAGTTTATAATTTCCCAGATATTTCTAGATCGCAACATATGCAACAGTAATGTAAGGTGCAGTTTTTAGTTTAATTCTCTCATAATAACCATGCATCGACTGTCTTGAAATTCAAGAGAATAAGAAAAAAATACAGGTACAAACAGGTAATAACAGTTCTTGTTATATAGTGCTTATACAATATTGACCAAGACAAAACATCAGGTGAGCTGTTACCTGGCTGAGGTCTGGGCTGCTCAGTGGACTTGGTCACATTCTGAGTTACCACCGGTGAGCCTGCAGAGAAACGACATGAAAAGGTTCAGAGAAAACATCAGTGGGGTGGCTACAGATAACAAAGCTACACATCTTGAAAGCACGTTGTTAGCAGTGGTCCAAAGTCAATAAGGCAGTAACGTGTAGCTGGACCGACTTCTGTTCATGTTCTGACAACAGAGGCTGTAATCTGGAGGAATCTATCCTACACGTCTAGACTTTGTGGATGTTGGAACTAGTCTCTAGTGTGATGCAAAATTAGGTTAAATAGTTCTTGCAAATAATTTGGTGGCCTTAACCTGCATGGAATGACAGATGTTTATGTTCACACCACATCAGGTTTAATGTACAATAGATCACAAGCGTTTTCAGTAGTTTTTGTGTCCTCACCTTTGCCGCTGTGCATATTGTTTGACCATCCTGTCCGCCGTACAGCATCATATGAAGGGTCTGAAAAAGAAAGAGAAAAATGTGAAATATTATTATTACAATTCATTCACAAGACTAGCGGGTGAACTCAAGTGTTATGAACATTTGCGGCAACCTGAGCAAATTGCTTTGTCGATACCCAAAATGTGCCTGTGTGTACGTGACTACAGAAAGTTTCTCATCACATTGTGTGCTTGCCTTTCTAAGAAATGCAACTGTCACAGAAAAAAAAAGGACCAGTGCCAAAAGGCATCAATAAATCCATCAAAAAATGGTTGAAGAAACCCTTTACAGGATGTCTGGGTATGGTAATGTGGTTTGGTTTAGCATGCACTGATGATTTAAATGTAGGTGGCACAATCATTGACAAAGACTACAGTTAGTTGAGCAGCTTGCAAAATTCTGACCACAAATAAAAGGAGTGATGTAAATTAACGTACAACAGAGACACACACATAGACAACCCATGTAGATGGTGTTAACTCCCTTCCCGATGCCCCACACAAGCGGCTTTCATGAAACCTTGACAAACAGCCAACCTGGCCCAGTTTGCACGAGTTGTACCTGCTGTGTGTCTGCGGTTCAAACCTCACTGAGTGTGAAGCTGGACGGCTTCCAGTAACAATCAATCACTCTGACACAAGCAGATAAAACAGAGGATGTATCGCTCCCCTGGCAATGGCTCAAAAACACCCTGGTATACCCACAGTGCACCTGGCCAGCGCCCTTGTATTATTGTGGGATATAACAGTTCAAATGCTTGCCAGAATACAGGGAAATATGATGCGTATTTTGGCCAGATATGCTTTTCAAAGTGTTATCATGCTCTGCAAATCTTTTTGTCGACAGTGTTTCTCGTCAGCAGTGTTTCTCCCAGAGGGCAGCGAATAGAGATGGTGTAATGGTGATGACAGAGGTTGTTGCTGGGATCAGAAAGCTGTTAGAAGGTCAAGAGGCAATCCCATTTCCCATCAGTGTAGGCTGAATTTTTTTAGAAGCAGGTGTATTGGCAATTAAAGTTGGTGTTTTTTATCCCTAGGTATAGCTCTGATGATCTGACCAGAGAAGGAGATCAAGCAAGACTTGATCCCTTTGCAACAAACTCAACACCAAATCCTGCAATGACTCAGATCAATAGTACAACAAAGACTGAATGAAACTGTAAAAGGATGATGTAGCTTATAAATAGCATCAGGCCTTCGTCAATACCTAAACATGGGAAAAATGTGGCTTATGGTATTGTCTTTTTCACACAATGTGGATTATTAATTATTAATCTGAAAAGGTATGATGATTAGAATATGTTTTGACACTTGTAACTGTGTTGACTCCAGATTATAAATGCTTGTGTGTGGGCGGATGTCTTTTGATGGACATGAATATTTATGTGGTTGCAAATTATTGTCATTTTATCCAGTGCATTACAATTATTCACATCCTGCCAGATGAAAAGATCATTATTAAATTCACTATTATGTACTCCCTGTAGTTGTCTAAACTTTGTCAGTCTTATTTATGTTCATCCATCTGGCACATAAGATGCAGTTAAACAATCAATTGCATGTGTGGCATGTTGTTTTGCAGTCTTTTAAGTCTGAAACACATGAAAATGAAAAACTTCACCCCAATTAATTTGGGCTTTATGTGACATTGTGACCCATATACACATCATAAAGATACATCATCATCATCATCATCATGATCATCATCGTCATCAGCTGCCACTACAAGTCCCGCCATTTCTAAACACTGTGCAATACTGCCCTCCGGTGGATCAAAACATATTGACATTATAATATACCCATGTACCCCTCTTGGTTTCCCTAAAATAAACAACAAATGATATTTTTAAAAAAACTTCCAAACCAAATTCTTTAGTTCTGCTTAAAACACAAGTGAACTCTAGACTCTAATCTCTCGACAGCCATAAAAACAGTGTTTGCCTAGTAACTTGCCACACAAGTGTTTTATTGTTTCACTAATTTCATAGCCCACCAATGGAAATGTAAAAACACTTCAAATCCAATTATAAGTGTTGTGCTTCTTTCAAAGGACATTTTGTTGCCTTGTTTTCCCTTTTCCTTATTGGCAGAATATCATCTCCCTGCTGCTAAGGGACCCCTTGATCTCATCACTAATTTCAAACTTTTCAACTTTTAACCTCCAGTGTTTAACCAAAAGGCCGATTCCTGTCTGCAGACAATAAGGGGGTTCTGGTTTCTAACTGGAGAAAAGTTATATACAAAATTAAGTAAAAGGGCACGAAGTAAAAAAAAAAGTAAGGATAAAGAATAATGAACAAAGCAACACTTAAAAAAAAAAAAAAAAGTTGATTAATTGGAATATGATGAAATAAATGAAATAAAGAGCAGCGCAATAGAGAGAAAGACAAAAAGAGGGAGAAGAGGGACAAAGAACAAGCGGGCTCCCGTGGCTCAGCAGGGCTGTCAGGTTCAATCTGGTGTGGGCCGGCAGGATAGCCAAGGAGCAGTGACTGGGGGAGAGTCCTGGGAGACTTGCGTTTCCTGCCTGCCTCGCCTGCAGACAACCTCTCTTTGTTTTACTGGCCCTTTTTTCCCCTCTACTCACTGCCAGCCCCCACCTCCGTCCACTCTCCACCACCCCGAAAAAAACACAACGGGGCTACCTCCATCTACGTGCAGAGAGGGGTTACAAACAGAAGAGGAGATGGTGGGGGAGAAGCAGAAGTGTGGCAGACGATGGAGACAGATTAAGTGCACAAAAAAAGAGGGAAAGAGAAAGCTGAAAGGGTGAAAGAAAGAGAAGGGGAAGAAAGGACTTAAGAGAGGGAAGAAAAAATATTGAAAAAAAAAAAAAGTCAGACAAAACACAACTTTGGAATTTGAAAAGAAAACAATGGCAGCAAATCCAGCTACTGTCTGGTATGGGCTGGAGGAGATGCCCAGTACTATGGGCTCATCCACATCTTTTATATACCCTTGGTGAAGTTGTTGGCAGCAGACTGCATTCAATTCCAAAAAAAATAAAATAAAAATGTTCCTTTACCCACACACGAGCGAGAATAGAGAAGGAGAAGGACAAAAAAGCTCAAACAGTGCTCTACAATTAAAGGTTTTCAATACCATTCACTTCGTTTTGAGGTTAATTGGAACAAGACAAAGGTGGGCTAATGGAAGTAAAAGTGCAGAAGGAGGAAGAAGCAGCAGATGTAAAATGTACAAAACCCAAGTGGTCGGGGATACGTGTGGAGCGGGCCAGCCACGCAAACACAGACACAGACCTGAATGTGCACACACAGAGCTGCCTCATCCCAAACCCCGTCCTCCTCCCCCCACCCTCCTTCATTTTTCCAGGCCTCGCTCTGACTGCGACTTGAGCCAGTTTCCACTCTGGTCTGGGGTGTGGTGCACGCTCCTGGGAGACTTCGACTGCAGGACCAGTTAGTCAAAACAAGGCCCGGGCGCTAGACAGAGAGGCAGAGAGAGAAACAGAGAGACACAAGGAGCGAAAGAGAGAAAGAGAGACGGAGGGAGACACGGCGGGAGAGAAAGAAAGAGAGAGCAAACATGGAGTATGGAGGGTGAGATAGAAAGAGAAAGACTGAAGAAGTAGAGAGTCGCGTCGTGGACTGTTTTTAGCTCAGAGTCTGAGCCAAGGAGAGAGACTCAGACAGGGTAAACTTTTTTAATACCCGTAATACAGGTGCTTTAAAAGCCATCTGTGTGAGTCAGGAGCCATAAGAGGAGGATAATGATGGCAAAATACAGGAGCTAGAAACACTGTAGACAATGAGTGTACCAGAATAGAGCAACAGAGGACTATAACACTGCTGCGTATACGCGTGGGCAAAAGTTACGGGGCAATTCTCTCAGTGTTATTATTCGCAAGAGAGATTTTCATCAGTCGTTTACTTTTTCTTTAATTTAAGAAATGCAGATGGAGCAATTGAGAGTCATGAATATGTGAGCGGCCTGTTCACGTAATGGTGCACTTTAAGCTGTATTGCCCCTTTGACTTGGCAGCAAAGTGAATGAATTCACAGAGGTGAATCATCATCTTTCACTGAGAAGCAGTGGAGAATATGAGTGTCCTTACTTTGAATAAAAAATTCTAAAATTTCAAAGCAGAAGTACAAACAAAAGCTAAAAAGTCAATAAAGGTGCAAAGCCTCCGCACAGTGAATAGCTGGAAAAGTAGGCAACAACCAGGACTGTCAGTTTATCATACTGTAGGTTAACATCCACACTGTACAATATGCATACTTTCCTATACTCAAAAGCAATGCAATGGTATACTATAATACATGCTGCACGGAGACATGCAGGAACCCACCCACCCACACACACACACACACACACACACGCACACCCTTTCATAGCTGCTGCATTCCATGTTTTATATGCTCTCTTTTATTCATAACATTGCATTTTACACCACAGAGTCTGGAGCAGATTAAGGGTTGTCTCCTGCTGTATGCTCGTGCTTACTCTACCCCAAAGAGCCTGTATGGTATTTGACTGTTCTCGAAAGGCAATATGAACTTGAACATCTGGCAATACTGGTCTGAGAAAATGTTGATAAAGGCTTCTCCTGAAGCAAGGTTTCTTTAATGGAGAACTGTTGAGTCACACACTCCTGACTAACAATTTTGATGTTATTCCTCTTAATGTTGTTTCACCTTTTCACTTAATTTGGCATGAAAGTTTCTGAATATTTAATGGGGGTTAATAAGTTGCATGACTTTAGGGTCAATAAAAATATTTCAAAACAAGGTGATTTCTTTCAAATTTGAAAAGAAATAAAGCCAATAAAAAAGTTGTATTTCCTTATTCCTAAGAAGTCACCCTATTGGAGATGCAAGCCTTTTCTCGTCTAGAAGTAGTCGACTGTACAATGGTTGGGATCACAGGACACAACTAGAGGCACAGTCAATGTTACAGGAGCCTATAATAGAAATCACCTCTTGTGAAAGGGAAATGCTGTTGAAGGGAGTGACCCTCTATTCCTGCCAGTCCAAATACCTGGTGCTGAGAACCAGGAAGGCCGGGGTCGGGGGTGACCGAGCAGAATCTTATCTGGCTTGCCCATTGGTCTATTGGTATTGAAGCTGGGCGAGAAAAAGTACAAAGCCTGCTAACGCTCATGACTGGGGCAGATAGAGAGAGGCAGAGGGCATTCTCGGACACTTATCAGACTTAGTGTTTCCTCTTTTCCTGCCTCGATAGGGCCTCTCATCCTGTGAGCAAGGCTATCACTGTTATTGCAGTCATTTCTCTCGTCTCTGGTGGTGACACTATATAGCCAATGTAAAGGATGTGTAGCTTTTTTTAACAGATACGTGTTGCAGCCTTCACGTAGTTCATGTTGTGTCAGCACAAAATAATGTTTTTAGAGTGAAAAGGTATCCAGAGGAAAGAGACAGTCATCCTGAGCTGTTGTGGGTGTTTCTGTAAGAAGCTCTGCTTGGCTTTTGGAAGGATTTTACAGGTCACGTCAAAACTATGAGCAGCAAATGGCAAATTAGTCAACAGTTCCATTTTGACAGCTGCATCTCTAATGAATTATAGTTTTAAAAGTGTAAATGTCAATTCAATTAGTTATTTGTTTGAGTAACTTATAAGAAAAATAAATCACTAAGCAGCCTATTTGATCATAATATAAACAAAATGCTGACCTTACCTTAAAGTTTAATATTTATAAAACATATGAAAAATCTCCACTACAAAGGTGGGCTGATCCATATAATTTCCAATTCAGATTAATGCACTTTTTGAGAAATAAGTGTCAATACCTTTAAAAATAGAAGAAGAAAAAAAGCAATCTAGTAATATGTGTTGAACACAAGTGCCATAAATTGAATCTTCTCATCTCTTTTGTTAGGTTTCATCAATAGGTAGTGATCGCTTAGAAATAGCATAGAAATTGATTTTGTAGAACAAAATGTGCACAAGGTGATAAAACTCCATTCTCAGACAACTGCTCTTGTCTTGGGTTTAAGACAAAGACAAAAGCCTCTCAGTATATCCCCCCCCCCCCCCCCCCCCCCCCCCCCCCCCCCCCACACACACACACACACACACACACACACACACACACACACTTCCAATCCAGTCTGGTCTGAAGCAGCCAATCAGCCTCTTCTGCTACGTGTATTACACCATACACATTGTTGCTTCAGCACCTGTCTCTGATGCATGTCTCTTCAGTAAACAACCTCATTCACATGTCTTACATCCCGCATCTTTTCCTATAATCGCTACATTCATAGTGTGTGTGTCCACCCCAGCTGCTGTGGATAGAACTCATCAGCACACTGCTTTTGTCTCCTTGTTAATACGCCTGTATTCTGAGGCTGTAATGTGTTGTCACAGGTATCGGTTCTGAATAGTACGGTCTGCTGTAGCAGCTTGCCTAGTGTTATTTTCACAACACAAAAGGTGCACCTGCCCAGAGCCTTGTCAGCGGCAAGCAGCGACTGCATGCGCTTTGGATTTGTGTGAGTGCTCTGTATTCTCAAGTGTGTGTGTGCTCCGTGTGTGTATTTGTTTGCATCTGCTTGTGTGAAGCTGGCAGCTACAGTGAAGGAGTATTTTACAGCACTGCTGAAAATTCTGACTTCTATTCTTTGAGCCTATTATTCTCACCTCATTCCCTTGATGTAAAACAGTTCAGCTCTGCAAACACTTACACCAAAGAGAGACACCTGGATAAAGACGTGGATAAAGGATAGACAATAAAAAATGTGCTCCTACCCTCTTTGGCAGCTAGGCGAGGGGATGGGTCTGCGTGAGATGGCGTGTTGTAGGATAATGATGAGCTACCTGCAAGGAGACAAAAGAAAAAATACATTAAGACAAAACAATGTCTTACGCACCTGTCCTGTAATAACACAGACAAAGGAATGACACCTAAAACTTGCACATAAAAACCTGAATAACTAGTAAGATCATTTTCACAAAGTCTCTTATGCTTATCAAGAAATTGGAATATAACGAGTTATCTCATGTAGATGTAAACCTTTATAATCATCCTGAAAATGTGCTATAAAAGAAATTTAGAGTAACACTTGGGCACCCCTATTGAACTCTGAGTGACAGAGTCATATGATATAACAATAGCCAGCAGGGGGCAGTAAGAAAGTTCAGCTCAATTACTGTCAAGCAGCGCTCAAGCCCCTTTCAATTTTTGAACTGTGTCCCTGTTTTGTCTTAAAAAATAATCTCAGAAGGAAAATAATTCATGACACATAAATCTATCCCCAAATATAAAAAATCCAGCAACGTGTGTGCACTGTCAATCCACCAAATGTAGGAAAAACCCTGAAGTCTGCCAGCATTTTCACTGCAAACCCCTATTCCTGAATAATAAAGTCGGAGAGGCAAGACTCTGCATATGGCTGCCTATTCATTTCACCTTATGGAGCAGAACTCTGCGCTGCATTCCTGCACTTACACAGGCACCCTGGGCGGCACCAAAATGCTCTCTTAATTTTAGCTGCCCCCAGGCATAAATCAGCGAGTGGAAAAACAGACCCAAAAATGCACAGAGAAAACACAAGAGCTGCTGCTACTACATGGGGAGTGTTAAGATTTAGCACTACGACTGCTAAGAGGAGCTGCTGAGTAGGGAAGATACATTTTCTGAATCGGGGGGCTAAGGGGAGCTGACAAAGTACAACAACCGAAACGAAAAATAAATAGTTTGTGATGAGCACTTCTTGAGATTTGCCGCAGGATCTGTACCTAACTCACTGTGCCGCTGGTGGGGGGGTTGGGGGTGAAAGGGCCCATGGTGGCAGACAAGGGGTCTGTTTTTTAGGGAGTGGTGGAGGAGAAAAGAGGGGTGCTCCACAAATGTATTCTAACCTCCCAACACCCCACCCCTCCCAGTCTACCTACTCCACGGCACCCCCAAGGCTCTGGGTCTAATTTAGAAAACTGGGGGCCTCAGAACAGGGGAGCCATTGTATGAGGCAGGGTCCCTGCACAGCAATCAAATGCAGTCCCTCGTACAAAAATAATTCCACACGCAGAGTGTAAGCGCACACGCGGTAAGAAAGCCACCAAAGCACCGTCTCTGGAATGAGGTAGAAAGTGTAAGAGAAAAGATGAAGAGGCAGACAGAAAAAAGAGAAAGAAAGAAGGGAGGAGGAGGAAGGGGCTGTTAACCCTTTTCCTACTGTGTGCCACATATGTGGGCTGACCCAGACAGGCAAACAGGCAGCATTGCTGAGAAAACCTCAAAACCATCCCACAGAGAAATTTCAGGACTGCTGTACAAGAGAGAGTGAGAGTGAGTGAGAGCGGAGGGGTGAGTGAGCAACACACACAGAGAGAGAGAGAGAGAGAGAGAGAGAGAGGGACCACAGCTGACAGTTTGGTGGAGGGAGTCTTGGCTGTGTTGCCTATTTATTTGGACGGCCTCTTTCTCTCTTAGAAAACAAACATATCCTGGTAATCTGACAGCACAGTGGGAGGACTGGCCGGTGTTCAGCCTTTAAGACCCTCACTCTCCCTTTCCCTCCCTACTCACATCTGCTCAGAGTCTGTTAGATTACATAACATCCACAAACAATTTTCTTTTCTCTCCTTCCTATGACTGATGGCTCCTTCCAAAGGCACTGTCCTCCAGTTTGGCATGCCTATAATATTGACAGAGATCCTTCAGGTCTTGTGATGGACCTCCACTGGGCCCCTGCTGTTTATTCTATACAGCCATATGATACCATCGCCTAAAACATGTGGCACAGGCTTTGTCAACAAACTGAGGGTCCCAGCCGTGCAGTTTTGGGCATTCTGCCACCGAAAGAGAGCCAAGCAGACTCTAGCCAACAGAAAGTCATCATTTAGCTCTATATAATAAAGCTGCACTGACTAGAACCATTGCCCATCGTGCACCGTAGAAATTTACAACTTGTCCTCAAAACTTAAAAAGACTGTCACTCTTCCAAAGTGACTCATATGAGCACTGTCTGATCTGATGCCCTTACTGTCAATACATCATTTGTAAGTGCCTGCCAACACTATAATTAAGGTTTGGTAAGGTTAAGGCACAGTATACTTAGAAAGAATAGGGAAATATCATGGTTTGGTTAGAGTAACAACCAGATTTTGGTTTGGATATATTTTTCCAACTAAACACTTGAGTACCCCGCTGATGTAGCATTGCACTCCTATTAGTCAGACTCACAATGGACATTTTTCTGGGTGTTTTTTTAAGGACTAAAATCGATGCAGCAGAACTACAGACATTCTTCTTCCTTGTCAAAACCTTCCACCCACATTACACACAGTGCAACCCGACCAACAGTCTGTCTAGACATTTGGGTGTTATGCTAGTAGCAGCTAATGTAGCCTCAAGCAGAGATGAGTAGCAGGCTACAGAGGGCTTGTAAGGTCACTTCTTTCTAACTCCACATCTAGGTTTTTAATTTTCAAACTTGTAGTCATCAACCCTAACCAACGGTGATCTACTTTATAGGAGCCAAAAAATGCTTTATATTTTTTTCACATATGCAGTAGTACTCCTCAATACCTGTATGTTGACCTTAAAGCTTAGGGGAAGATTATTTACATATATTATTATTATATATTACAGATATGTGAATGGACTACACACCCAGTCACCACCTACATACAGGATACCTATACCTACGTCCTGTACTGGCACTGGATGCTGGCAATGCAAGTAAATCATGAGCCGCAGAATCATCCAATATGAATGTAATTCCTAGGAATACATGATATTACTCACCAGAGAAATTACAGAATTGGTTGTTTGTTCAAATGCCTAAAACAGCCTTTTTTATGGACCACTTGTGGCCATGAAATTTATAGCGTTTGTCTCTCAGAAGTAAAGGTGGAAATGTTGTCATAGTTCCACAAACACGTTTTAAGGAGGTGGCTGGGGTGGATGGATGGGGTAAAAATGTGAGTTTGACATTAGAGACTACTGTTCACATCTCGTCACCTATACAGTACCAACAACCAACGCTGTTTTTGACAATCATTTAAAGACCACAATCTTTTCCTAAGCATAACCAAATGTTTCTGTATTACCGTTATACTGTTATTATAGGAATAAAGAACTTATAAAATGTATGCATTAAAGTAAAAAAAAAAAAAAAGGCTTTTGGAATCATCCAATATCAATATTTATATATGACAATTGAGATACAGTGCAATTATTGTAGACCTCAAAGCAGCCAGCTTCAATTACTGCTGAACTCATCTCGGTGTTTACATGAATGGCAACAGCTTATTATCCACCTCCACTTATGCTAATGAGATATGTACATAAATTCCTGTAGCGCTAAGTGTCTGAACCCCGGCAGTCAAGTGAGCAGCCGCAGACTGCTCTATAATGGTGGCTTACAGCAGACAGCTAACAGTAAAGGGTGCAGAGCCAGGCCGTTGAGCCTCTCTGCACTAGTGATAATCTGCCAATAGAAAGAACTAATGCAAGGGGAGCTCAATAAAAATGTTGTGAGGGGAGAAAGCGAGAGAGAGAGAGAGAGAGAGAGAGAGCTTTCCAGACCTCCTTTTTCCCTACTCAGCCTTCGAGCCCAGATGTTTATGGTCTGTATAAACTATTGAGGGCTCGAGAATGTCCCCCACTCTGGAGCGAGCAGCAGCAGCAGTGCAGTGCAGGAGCCCAGACTTATCACTCTCTCTCTCTCTCTCTCTCTCTCTCTCTCTCTCTCTCTCTCTCTCTCTCTCTCTCTCTCTCTCTCTCTCTCTCTCTCTCTCTCCCTCTGTCTTGACTCCCTCACTGTAAATCCATCCAGACACAAGCAAAGGCGACAGCTGGGAAACAGAACTATTGCTATTCTCCAATGGCACTCAATCATGACCACCCTGGACCGTTTCCACACACTTCTAAAAAACAGTCCACCTCCCCAACTTCTTTTTTTCTATCTCACACTTGCATTTTGTAACTGTTTTTCTCGCCCCTGCCCTTGTCCTCAGTTAACTACTGTAAAGACTCCCTGTCAAGGATATCTTTCTACATCCAATTTCTTCTGTTCCTTTTGATCTACGTAGATTTGCTTTCAAGTCACAGTGTTGTTACTTTTTCCTCCTCATTCTCTGCTTCTCCCTTCTCCTTCCTTCTCTCTCTCCTCTCGCATCTCTGTGTGTTGGAGGATACAGTGTCTCGTTGTCTGAGGTTTTTGCTCTGCTCCGTTTCCAGCACATGTGGTATCAAACCGACCTACATGGGTGTGATAAAGCAAACAGTCCGCGGTCCCTCCCTGACAGACTAATTTGAACAAATTCTCAAATTGCACCCCAAATTGAAAGCACATTGGGGTGCGGGCGGCCATCATTTATAAAAATCTGGATAAGTGACCAACAATGAGGCCAAAATAATGCATGGGCAACTACCCTTGTTACTGCAAGCAGCTGGGTAGCCAGACAGATGTTCAGATTGTGCCCGTGGTTGCACCAGTGTGGGTGCACCAACGATATTCCTGTGCATGACGTGGCAGGAATGTTTTGTTATGGTATGGCCGAAGGGAGGGGAAGTGTTTCCCTACCCCGTGCCGAGTGTACATACAGCGCTTAATGACTCTGAGGAATGTTAATCAGAGGTTCAATAAACAGACGCAAACACACACATGATGCACACAGATGTGTATGAAATGATTGCACTGCCCCCTTGGACCATCCATTATTCAGAGGAGGATGGGGTAATGTATGAAAGAGCCCTGAATGAGGCTGGAGGAAGACATCACATGACCTGTAATCACTAATACTTCCATGGTTTGGCTCAGTTCCCCCCGCCCCCTCTCTTTCTTTTTCTGTATTCTGGAAGCTCGGCCCAGCTCCAACACTCGTGAGTGAAGCCAGAGGTCTATTTTCTGGACGGGGTTACTCCTTGTCTATGATTGTGTTTGTTTGTGCTGCGGGGGCAGAAGAGAGACTGGCTTTAGTTACCAAATCATCAGCCCTGCAGGGTCTGCATATAGCCTCAACCCGCCTCCTCTTTCTCCTGCTCCTTCGCTGTCTTTCTTAGACATTCATTTACTAACATGGTTCCTCTTGCCCTTAGGCTCCCAGTGTCAATAATACACACTGCTCACTTCTCCGAGAGCTGCCCCGAAACAGGTCAGTCAGTCCAGGCACGGGATGGGAGCATTCATCTTTTTTGATTGTCGGGAATGGATCCAAAGCAATTTCAGCTGGCAAGTGGAGAGGATTCCCGAGACATCTCTTCTGTCTCCAAAACACACAAGGTCTAAATCAAAAAAAGGGCAGCATTGGGCAGAGTCGCGGTGCAGCACGCCTAAGCCGTGGCTAAGTCCCGCAGCCAGTGGCCATAATGAAAACTGCTTTGCGGAGTGTGCCCAGTGGCGGTCAGACAGATCCACCCGCTGCAGCGCGGCACAATGAGGCTGTTATACTCATGACAAGCATCTCTCTCTGCCCAGACGCTGTGCATAGAGAAAACTGTTGACACCCACAAAATACAGTTCCCATTACATCACACTAAGGCCCATCACAATTTTTTGGGAGTAATTTTAAATTTAGTTGAGCCATCAGTCACTCCACCCAACGTGGCGTCATGATATTCTGCAGCGGCAGCAAAGGCAGCTCTTATTATTCTTCAGCTTAGAATGCAAAGTATTCAACGATGGGACAAAGGGGCCTCTGACAGTCATATATATAGATCTGCTTGTTTTGAAGGTAAGCACTGGGCATACCTATTGTTTGAACTGGACCTTGCTGCGTATTTAAGCTTTCCCCCCACACCACATGTTACATCTTTTTATATTAAAATGTCATTTGCATACTGCCTCAGAAAATTGGCTTCATTTCCCCACCGAAACATATGAAGCAGGATTACGCCGAGAACCTCTTCAAAGGTAAAAGGCTCAAATTTAGTTGCCTCCATCGCAAATTGCAGATCAACTTTCTTTGCTGTGCTGAACACACAGGCCTAGCGTGATTCCCGAGGCAATGCACCTGGGCTTCATCTTTCTGTGGACCATGTGGAATAAGGCGCAGCAAAGTGTAGTGGGGGATGCAGTCGATGGTTATCTCGATAGGGAAAGAAACCCTCCTGGTTTCCACAGCTCTGTTTAAGGCTGGGTAGCCATTATGGAGAAATGAGTTTCCAGTGAAAGCAATTTCATTGTTTATTGATGGTAATATGAATATAGTGCGGTGAGAAAAAAAAAAAGTGTCATGTTGTTTGCCCAGGATTGGCATTTTTTTCCTCTCACATCTCATCCAAAAATAAAGAAAAGTGTATGAACAGAGGCTTGTGTCTTGACTGAAGGTTGATTATGACTTCTTTTCTTTGGCAAAAATAGATGCAAGCACAGACTTTGACAGTAGACATGGAGTGAAGTTCAACAAAATGACTGTCCTCGGGCTCGTACTAGTTTTTTAAAAATCACCCCGGGCAGAATTCAGTCTTCTGATCAAATTTCAGAATTGTTGGAGTCTTTCTTTCACCGATCTCTGACTTAATTAATCATTCATTTCTCTCGAGTTGCTTACTTCATTCTTAAAACCAATTTCTTACTTACTTTCCCTGAGGTAATTGAGATGAGAGAGAAGCACTTCGGCATTGTACATGGTGGTGAGCCGGAGGAAGTCGTCCTTGCTCATCTTGCAGAGCTCTTTGCCGTCTGTGTTCTGAAACATGGCCGTGTCGATCTCTAACAGGCCGTACTCCTTGATAGCCCACTCTAGCCACTGGCGCACATGGTCCTGGGACCACAATGATGGGTCTGCAGGATGAGAAAAGAAGAAGTTTATTGACTGCAAAACAGTCGGGTTCTGGACAGACAGCAATGAAGACGGAGTTGAGACGGTTTCATATCTCACTAGGGCAGAGGAAGAGGGGAAAATGAACAAATTGGAAACAGAATTTTATATCAGTAGCAGACCTGGTTCACATAGTAAATACTACTTTGTCTTATTTTGACCACAGAAGGATTTACTGGAGTGGGATGACTCATACTAAGTTTCAGGTAAATCATCTCTCACAGTATTCATTGTGAAGTCCTATGCTCTCATTGTTTAACATTTGTAGTATGTCGTATATTGTTCCATCTAGCAATAAAATAGACTAAAACAAACACGCAGTATGTTAAATATACTGTAAAGTCAATCTTGAAACCAAAGCCCAAACTTACCACTAGTGGTTTAAGGAGTGGCTCCTATTAGGTTAATAGATGAGTGGCCTTTTGCATCAATTTAACACTAACACTTTAATAACCTTTACAATGGAAAATATACCAAGGCTCTATTTGATTTTATGAATTTCATTTGCTCATTTTTTCGGGGAAAATATAGTCATTCTCTTTGGCTCTGTGGCCCAAGTGTAACAACGTAATGAACTTTCACATTAAAATAACTTTTTTTTTTACAGGCTTCAACCCTGAAACTACACTTGTTCCTCCCCTGAACTAACTTCTGACTGGTGCTGTATTTCAAGATTCAATTTGTGAAACCAGAGAAGAAATATATATCGGTCTGGCAGACAAACAGACATCTCTACCTGCACACATTCAGCCGTGCTTCCACGGGTGACATAAAACATTGGAACAATGCTTTACCCCATGAACCAGCTATATAAAAATGGGACTCATAAAACATTTACAGCAGACTAGCAAAACTTGTTTTAAAACGCATTTTAAAAAAGTGGATTTTTTTAGGATGAATGACCTATCAACTGTTGTCTGCTGTTTGACTGTATGTCTCTTGGTCTTGTTGGACCTTCATAGTGATCTTATTTTCTTTTGTTTTGTTTGAGTCTGTTCTGTTTTTTCTCAATTTTTTTGCCTGAGTGCTTTCCTTCCTGGTAGAAATGGTGTTTTGTTTTGTTCTATTTTATTTTCTCTGTTTATTGTAAGTATTATTATCATTGTTGTTATTGGAGTGATTTTCTTTTACAGCTGAGAGTGTTTAGTGAGGGTATGAGGTGATATGAGAGGTGCCAGGTGGGTTGAAGTTTGATGTGAGAGGTATTATGGTTGTATTGTCTGCATTTTAACGGGGATCCTAATAAACAAATAAATAAAAAAGGCTTAAACAATATAACCATCCTATGCCAGATATGAAGAATAAAAAGAAAAAAGCTCATCTTACCTGCAGGTACAATGACTCTTCGCTCATTGGTGGTCATGTTGGGGGGAGGGGCGTTCTTCTCATCCATGTAGTTTCCATAGTTCATCTGAGATGTGTCGTTGCCCCCCACCAGCTTATTACATTTACCCACACTGCAGTCCACCGGAGACTCCCTGCTAAACACACACACACACACACACACACACACACACACACACACACACACACACACACACACACACACACACACACACACACACACACACACACACACACACAGTGAGTGAGTTGTAAAAATATTATCAGCAGATAAATTGGGTGTTGTTGGTTTTCCTTTCCAGCCATTGACTTTGGCATGAGCTATTTAAGCCCTTCGCTGGCCAGGGCCAAGTATGTCGAAGATTAGTAGCAAAAGTGAAGGTTAGTTGTGGTAAAGAATTGGCCTGCTGAATGACAAATGACAACAATAATAGTAGCAGCTGTAGTAATGAACACCAAATGTCTAATATGTCAAAGTAAAGACAGATTTAAAAAGTCATATTTTACATGACTGAAGAATGTAACAAACAGGAAGTGGTTTTCATGCCCTACCTGGATCCATTCATGTGCTCATATTCTCTCTTGACGTTGACCCGCACTGGCTGGTTGATCCACTCCTGCTGTGGGGGTAAGGGGTTGATTTTGTGGGTCTGGCCGTAGTCCTGTGTGCCAGATGCAGTCATGTCTGTCTTGGGGAGCGGGGCAGCAGCAGCGTATGGGGGCTCGAATAAGGACTGGTCTTCACTCACCACTGATAGCGCCTCCTGTAAGTAGAAAATGAACAAATACTTGGTATGTCTTTCTTCACTCATGTTACAAGTTATGTAAGCAAATTCCAAAAAGGCCACATACAGCCAAACCAATATGCACTTTAAAGGATTAGAGACAATTAGCTCAGCTTAGCATAAAGACTGGAAGCAAGGGGCAACTGCTAGTCTGGCTCTCTCCAAAGGTAGTATACAATATATGTATCTCTTATATATAAAAAAGCACAAGTTGTAGTTTTATGTGGGGTTATGTGCTGCTGGACAACTTTTTAATCAGGCATTGTGACTTCCTGGAGTCTCTGCTGATTACCTGCCACATAACTTCACACTTTAAAAATGAAGATATTATGTATTAGTTAGTGAGCTTTAGAGGTGATCAGTGAACAGTGACAGCCCAGCTGTTTCCCCGCTGCGTTCTTGATGCTAAGCTAAGCTAACGATCTCATCTCCTGGCTGTAGCTTCATTTTTACAGTATACAGATATGAGAGTGGCATCTCTCTTCTCTGTCCTCGGCAATGCCGTGAATAAGTCTATTTCCTTAAATGTCAAACTACTTAGAATGATAAGAAAACACTCACAAAAAAAAATCCAACTTCAATCTCTTATTTGACACTACCCAGAAACTTGTGATGTCAATTTTTTTGAATCTCTTGAGTATTTTTTGTTTAGAGTAATTATGTGCAGTTATGGGTCATATCAGAGTCTGGCATCCTAAGTAGTTTGTGTATTGCAACTGTAGCTTCCTGTTGATGTTAGGATGACTTCAATCATGCCCACAGTGGAGTAAGACAGAGTTGTAAGCTTGGGCGCAACCAACATGCTGATTTACTAAACATTATCAGTGAATACATACAACTATTCTACTGGTAATGACCCATAGGTCTACAGATCAAAAAGACAAACAAAAAGCTTCTTAAATTGAGATTTTTCAAATGTATTGTAGAACTGACAAAACATCCTGTAGAAAACTTTCCATTTTCTCTTGCCTACTCTACTATCTGTATCTTCTTTAAGTCACTGGACACCAGACTTCTGTGTCAGGCCCTGGTGTGTGTGTCTTGTCTGGGACTTAGGTTTCCCTCCACAGCTGAAGACTCAACAGAAGCAAGAGGGGGGGGTCACTGCTACACTGACCCCTCTGCTGTGGCTCAGCTGGAGCAATGTAAGTTTATTAAAGAAAACAAACGCAGAAAACTCTCGGCTGGCCAAGATATTACGTGGTTCCAACATGCTCCTTGTGTAATGTCTTGGAAGTAAAGCATGGATTAAGTACTTGATGGGTTACATTTTAACATGCAGATGTCACCACTTAGTATTTGACAGTGAACAGAGTCGGGCAATGTCACAATCAAAGACCCGTGCCAGGCACAAACTTCATAGCGATTGACGGCCTGAAAAGGATGCTTAACAATGACTTGATGAGCTGGTCTTTGTCATTATTGCTCCATCTGTCATTGTTAAAAACAATCAAACAAACAAATACCGAAAACAATAAGTCAGAATATCAAATGAAATCATTACAGTCATATGGCTCTGCTGAGGATTAGACTCGGGTCTGACTCAACATCTGGATCTGATAGGATCTGATGGCACAGCTTAGACCGAGACGTGTCTAATCCCCGAGGACTGAATTATTTCATTCCAAAATGCCACATATCTGCTTCGGGGGAAAAATGCTACTTGATATTCATTGATCAATATTTCCAACATGTAGCCGTTTGCATTCTCTGAAAATCCTCAAGATCTCACATAACTTCAGTACCAATCCACTCTAAGACATTTCATGTGAGTCGTGCGTTTTCATTTTTTTTTCTTTTTTTTCTGAATCATATATTTTATTTTAGACGCAGATGTTTTCATCGGTGCACCTGTCCACTGATTATAGTCTGTATGAAGTATACACAAAGAAACACAGTAACAAACAGTACAGCAGTTAATAAAATATAATTTACTAAAATCTACTTTAAGAAATAGTAGTAATAGATCATCTTTGTCTTGGGGTGATTTTTTTTTTGTCAGTCATAGCTGCTCGAAATATGAATGTTTTTACTCTGAACTGATACTGTGTGTGAATAAAAAATATGATGTTTGGATGGAATCTAAGTCTAAAATCTAATTTTTTTTGCAAATTATTATATTTGTCAAAAGATACAGGACCTCATATTTGGAGGATATATTTCTGACTAGTTGAATAATTGATTTTCTAAAGTTTTTCTTAAGTTGTGACAAACTGTATATTTTAAATATGTATTGGGACTGTAGTGCCCTCTATTGTAATGCCACAGATGAATGAAGGTTTTAAAATAATGGAGTATGGATACAATGATATTTAAAGTCTGACATCTAAACATGAGTTAAACTTGTCGCACCTGTGTTCAGGGTTTAGAAGTATGATGAGGAAATCTCGGATATTATAATTAACTTGTCTTCACACACAGTTAGAAACAAATGCCACAGGTCAAATAGAAAACACACTTAAGGGACTTTATAAAATACTCCACTTCAGGTTAATTTGGGGGGATAGAAAAGCTGAACCTCTCCAGAGCATTTAACCATCTCGCCAGAATTAGATTTTCCAGTGATTTCATCAGTGGGATCCATCATAGTCTGAACCCTGGCAGCTAGACTTACTATCTGAGCGGAGCACACCAGCTAGTCTGTGGATGATAAAGTATAAAAGAGTGATTGAATGTCTCACTAAAGCCCGATAAGAGCTTAGTCAACTATTATGACTGTTGCACGTTATATTTACAGTGACATATCAGCCTGCGCAATTGAGAACATGACTGGCAAGTGGCGTGTGCTTATCAAGATTTGCGGAGGGTTTTTAAAAATAGGAACACACCACTGTGATGAAGAGAAGCTGAAAGGACAACAGACTAATGCCAATTTTTCAGTGTTTTCTTTCCAGTATCTATGGGGAACACACACTGCCAGTCAGAGCTACTGGCAGTTGTTCTCAGTTTTCTGTCTGTCTCACAATGTCCTCAGATAATTTCAAAAAAAAAAAAAAAATGTTGTCTGTCACTTTTAAACAGTTGAAACGATATTCTCCTTATTACTATATTTCAACATCGCCACTCAAAACTCTATTAAACTTCTGGAATTAAAGTAGAAAAGAAACACTTTTTTATAAATTTTTTTCTGAAAACATAAAATTGGAATTACATCTCTCTATAGTGCCTCAAACAAAGAAGGAAAAAACATCAAGTGAATAATAGTTCAGCTGTTGAGCTCCAAACACTGTTATAAGCATTGTGTGAGTGTGACACCTGCTGGGAGCCACCTCTGTTCTGTTTACATCAGTCAAGTCTATCTCCCCAAATGCGTCACGACGCGTCTGGAGCAGACTGGATATATGCAATATCTCCACATCCAGACTACACGTGTGTCTGTTTGGCGTTCACACACAGCCATCCAGCAGGAGCCACCCAGGGGGGGGGCATTCCTGTCTTTTGTTTAAGGAGGAAAAGGAAACCTGTCAGGAAAAGATTGTGTAGAACAGGAAGCTCTCGTGGCTAGAGAGCCCTTCCTTTCTTTTAGCGAGTATGAATGCAGCTAACAGCCAGTCATTTACACCCAAGGATTCAATTATGATTACATTAATTGTCACAACTTATTGCTTTGTTACACACATACAGGCTGAGACATTCATGTCCTCTTGCAGCATGGCATTCATCCCCCTATACATAGCAAAATAATAACAGCGCTGTGAGCGGTGACTGACGGGATTTAAGTGACTATATGCAGCCTGACATTTTTGTCTGGCCAACGTTTACACTCTTCCAAAACTCATACCACACCCAGCCGCCACAAACCCGCTACTTTAAATTTCCAAAAGAAAACAAGACGCATCGCCTTTCAGCAACAATAAGGTTTAATGCAAATGCTTGCATTCTTCTAAGCTTATACACTTGTTAACTGGGGGGGACACAGACTGAATGCATCGCGGAGTGAACTAATAGGGACTTGCCATTCAACATCTGGTGGCTGCAGCCATAATGCATCTGGAATTTGACTGTCGGGGGCCGGTAGCCAATGTTAATGTAGACCAGCGCGCTCGACTATCAACATACCGTTTCAAAATAGTTGTGTAACTAAATAAGGAGCAAGCCAAGGTATCATTGTGAAGCCTTGCGGTTTAAAGTGTTGCAAACGATGCAGTTACCGCACGAAGTTACCAAATGACAGCTTTCCTTACACTTTGACAAAACTTTCTGTCCGACAACGGATGTGAGAACAGTTACAACAATCTAACAGCAACAAAGGGAGAAGTATTATTTATTTTTGTGAATACCAAACCATCGCATTATTTGACCCAATACAGGATCTTCGGACCGATGTGCCACACTCTGTTGCGCAGCTCGACACATCGTATAGCGGTACATCCCGTCGTGGCTATTGCTCAATCCCCGCTGCCCAGACAAAACCAAAGCGTAGAACTCGTGGATTATTTATACCTATGAGAAAGCACAGACTACAGCGTATGGTCTGAAACAAAGTCTCTCCTTTGTGCCTTTCCAGACGTGCGTAATTGTGCGCTTGGTCCCCAAAATCCAAAGCGTGATTCTGATTTAGCCTTGAATCCACATCGTGGCGTATCCTCATAAAACAGGCAGCTTATTGGAAAAGGAAAGGATACACTTTCAAAGAAAGAGGAAAAAGAAGGAAATCTGGTTACCGCTTTCAAACCGAGAGAAAAAAGCCGCTCATCGTCGTCAGATTGGAGGTCCCAGCTCACAGACCGACACAGAGGGGCATTTCAACCCATTGCTTAAAAAAAGGAGGCGCAACTCCGAAAAAGCGGTCTCCCACAAACTCATACACCCCGTTCTCCACCCTTACCTTAATAGTTCCGTCCATTTTGCGCAATTTTCAGCGGACCCCGACAATATCCCAAACATGACACGCTCCTGAATTAATTCCAGACCCCGGTATGTGGCGGAGAGAAAGAGACACTTTTACCGGATTGCGTTTTTTCTTTCCTCTAAATTTGGGAAGTGAAGTCACCGCTGTTGAGAAGGTTGAGAAGGAAGCTGTGTGTCACCGAAAAGCCCTGCCTTCAAAAAAGCAGGATACTGTCCCAGAGAGATAAGCAGGGAAAACAATTGAGTGTTCGCTCCACTGTTATGTTTTTCTGCTCGGAAATATTTACAGGATGGCTGCCTGCGTTGTGCACAGCCATTGCGGTGTAAGCCTGCTATAGAATAACGTGTTGTGTGTTTTGCTTTCCCAGTAATGTCACAGATGGTGTGGAGGGGTTTACTATTTGTCCGACTTGAATTATTTCTGCACACATTTAACTGTGGTTTTCTGTGAGGAGGTTTACTGTCGAAGGACACTATAAGTTATTTGATCCCATGTTTTAGAGAGCTTTTGGTTCACGCCTACACTTAAGGCTTGTATCTGGCCAAGCCTCCATCCATCTTTAAATTTGCCTATTATCTCTTATATTCTATAGGCTATTACACAGTGAGATTGATTCATGGGTGGATTGCTGTCGAATCAAGTTTTGCTGTGTTTCTAACATGCATTGACAGTAAAGAATCTATCTACATGAAAGAAAGTTGATGGGGCTCTAAATCAAAAAAAAAAGGGGGGAAAAACCTGAACACCTATGACAGGAGTTGTTGCAACCCTTCCTTTTTTTTTTTGTTACAACTCTCCCAAGCCTCTGTGAAGTTTTCCTGAGACACCATTAATAAAATTCAAGCATTCAGCTCCTAACCGCACTATAGTCAGCGGGTCTGGTCTACACGTGTGTGTCTGCTGCTCAGCACAGGACTGAATGGATGAAATGCAGCATGCAGCCAGAAATTATAGAGCGCACTTGAAAAGGGTGGGGGCATTATTATCATTATTATCATTATTATTATTTTATTATTATTATTTTAGAGTTTGATGTTGTTATTCAGTGTTTTCCTACTCTCTTCTGAGTCAGGAAAAAGCATCCCAGCCCCCACCCTTGTATAGGTAACCCCCCCCCCCTTTTTTTTTGTCTACCCTATGAAATTGCCCTCATCAATTTAAGCATAGTTTTAGCGCAGATGCTAGACATGGAGCCAGCTCTGAACGTGACCAGACCAATAACACTGCAAAAAACGTCCATTTTCAAACATCAGTGTTATTTTGATATTCAAGACAAAACACACACGCGCGCACACACACACGCGCGCACACGCAGGATAATATAAGACTTCAAATCCACTTTGACAAAGTTCTATTTTGATTGTTTCAAGGATTTTTTGGAAGAAACTTGAGTAGTCTACCTTGGCAAACTAAAGATCATTCCACTGGCATTAAGGAAATCACATTTGATAGAAACATCTTACTTTGGAGAAAAGTGAATGTGTTTCATTCAGTTTGCAACTGTTTATGTTGTTTATGAATATAATAGGACTGTTGATGGTGAATATTTTTTGCAGTGTTGGGGTTCTGCCTCTGGGAGCGACTTAAGAGTGGCCAAACAGAGACTGAGCCGCAACGAGTGACAGCAGGGCCGGCCTGTCTGCTCTCGACTTGGGGGTCTGGTGGGGCTGAGGGCCCCACCCTTGGGACCACCACATCTGGATCCTGCTAAGGGTCAAGGCTTCTCCTGCCTGAGGCCAGTTCAGCCTCGTGTAATTAAGGGAGACACCTTGTTTAACTCTTCACTGGCTGGTTTGGTCCTTTTTGTTTTCCTACACATTCCAGTGTCTGAGTATTTCATATAGCCTACTTCTTTTATTCATGGAAGATACTTTATGAAGTGGCAAAATAAATATGTACTTCAGATGTGGCCTCGAGCTGGGCTTCATCATCAGTGGAATCTCTTCATATTTTGATCCTGTCAGTTTTATTTTATGATGTATTTCTTTGGATTTATGTCATCATTGTCCAAAAAAAGGTGAGTTATAGCCACTTTACCGCAGAAGCCAAAATGACTTTAAGTGGTGTATATAATTGAAATGCAGTGAAATGAAATACAGCTGCAAATTTACAGGATTCTTTTCAAATGACACAGAAATCCTCACGTTTTCACGAGAAGTCTGATTTCCTAATCTGACAGCATCTTTCCAAAAAACCTTGACTCAGACAAGATCATTCCCCTCTCTGTATTCAAATAACTGCAACCATCCCACTCATAAAGCTCATTAGGAAGTCTGGGGGTCCAGGACCTACCAAGACCATAATGAATACAGTGGTAACAAACATTTTGGAAGGCCAATAAACAGATGCAAGTTGGTTTACACAGTGAACCACAGAACATCTGGCTTGACGCTGGAACTAGACAGCCAGACATTTCTTCCTTACACCACGAGCCAGTAGCTCCTCAGTCTCTCCGCTGGGGCAACAAGCCAGAGGTGGGCGGACACTATATACTGGGTTTATGTTCAGCAGCCTTTCAATTGTTAGACCCATCCTTTCTTCTTTAGCTTATATGAAAATCTATAGTATTACAGCCTTCAGTTGGGTTTAGTGTAGAATTTAGTTACAGACTTGCATGGAAAAAGCGAGTTAGGGTTTTTATTTCTCACATAGGCCTAACAAGTGAAAAAAGTTACTTTAATCATTTCAATTTGACAGTGAATGTTCTGCTTCATGCAAACATACTGTTACTTGTTTCTAACAAGCCTCACAACAAATTAGCATGCAACTTCTCAAAACATGTCATCATATGTGTCAAATAAATGTTATTTTTCCTTTATTATTCCTTCGCATAAAACAATACTTTTTACAGTGCAGTCCATGAATTGAAAGGTTGGTATTTTTAACATAATTTGGTCACTCTTTGCCCATGCGCGAGGGAACCTCATTTCATCATTCCTGAAGTGGGAAATGATGCGTGGAGTACTGAGTGTTGTGAGAAACTTTTTTTTTTTTTTTTTTTTGCTGTTACTGTTATTCCAGCGAAGAAATAGTCACAGTCTATGTGAGTCTGATAAAATTGGATGTTTATTAGACTGCAGACTTGTATTCAGATCATTCCTTCTCTCGGGCTAAAAGACAGCCCGAGTCAAAATACTGAGGGCAAAAAGTGGAGTCTGCAGCACATATATAAGCACGAACTGTCTGGCCCCTCGCTCTAGGCCATAATTAATTTGAGATTTATTTTTATTGGAGAGTTCCAGTCTCGCCTGGCCTTAACCAAACAAAACCAAATGCTGGGCCGTGGAGTCGCTTGAATGAAGAATATTTCTTTTAAATTTTGTATTGAGGCGTGCCACATTCTGACCAATATCTCCCTGAATGTGAGTGATTGAGTGCAGAGCTTGCACGCAAAAAAACACATGCAAAGTCTGAATCCTGGTAGAATAAAAAAAAAAAAAAAAAAAAAAATCAATATATATAAAAAATATACTCTGTATGAAAAAAACAGATATATTCCACAGCAAATAAAAGAAGGTATGTGAATCTTCAGGGACGCAAGCACTGTGAAATTGACAGTTTATTTCAAAAATCGCCTTCCTGTTGAAGTCCCACTAGCCTCTGCTGCTCCCTCGCTGGCCTCCTCTCTTATTTAGGGAGCAGAAAGGCTCATTTAAAAGCATATTTTCTCCTAAAACATTCCTCGCTATTAAACTCTCTAACAACAAATCAGGAATTGTTCTGAGCTCTGAAACGCCGGGTCTCTCTGCAGTGGCACAAACGTAGTGGCTGGATGAAAAGACTCCTTATTCAAAGGGGAAACAAGTCTTCAAAACATTAACAAGTCGCCCTTAGAAAAAATACCTTGATTATGAAGATATTACCATAGCTCGCCACGGCACAATGGCTCATTTAAATGAGCCACAATCAGAACAGTCAGCCCTCTGCAGATTATTATGATGGATGTGAGCAAATGTCATGCAGCCAAACCAAATTTACTGACACAACTGCGAGTGGAGTGCACGTTGAACTTGTCATTATGGGGACATTATATGATCACAATGGGTTTTATTTCACAAAGAAATGTTTTTCATGTCTAGCAGCAGTTGCAGGTATTCACGCTGCGCCATATGTAGCGCGATGCAGTTTTTTTTTCTTTTTAAAAAAAAATGTGAAAACCAGATGTGTGCACTGTTTGCTTTATTTACATTGTCAGGACTGTGGTGGAGAGAGAGAGAGAGAGAGAGAGAGAGAGAGAGAGAGAGAGAGTGCGCGAGAGAGATATATAGAGAGAGAGGTTGTGACGTCAAACACGATAATAAGCCATTTTTGGATTGAAGACGAAAAAGTCAAATCGATCTTGACAACCCTGAAGGACCACAACAGAGGCACATTTCAACAAGCACTGCAAGCATGAAGAAAAAGAAGAAGAAGAAAAAAAAACAACAAGGTGGCAATCACATGCAATAAGCTTAGCATATGTGGTAAAGCTACAGGTGTTTAACCTACAGTGGCCTGTAATCATTTTTTAAAAAGTAATTTCAGTTGTTTAAAAGTCATTTAATCAATTTATCTCATGTAAAAGATCATGGACAGATATTTACATGTGTTTCTAATGCAGACAACCATATTTAGGATACTTCAGCATCATTTCCTTTGTATTATAGGGTCACTTTAATAATTATTGACTGTGATGATGAACAATTGGGTTTATAGACTTTTACTGTTGGATAATAGATGAGATTGAACATTCGTTTATTTGTCTTTATAAGTCATAAAAAAATGAAAGGACCCATGTTTGTCCCTCCAACATTACCTGGTAGAAGAGACGGTGGTGTCTTACCTTTACGTAAGACGACGTGTCAGGGACAGTTTGAAACATGTCTACTTGACAGACAGGCCCAAGGGTGCTCAGTGTCCAAAGGGCCCTGGGAGGAAGGGAGGATAGAAAAGATTAACAACACTTGAAAAACATCATCATCATTGTTATTTCACATATTTCTATTTTAATGTGTTGATTTTATTCTTAAATTCCCATTTCCTGTCTTGTTGTCATCAGCTAGTCATAACACACCAGACTTGCTGTGCAGCAAACGTTCACCAAATACTGCTGGTTTTGTGCACTTCCACACATAGGGCACTCAGGGGTCACCACAGCAAAATAAAGAAAAGCCAAATTTGCTTAATGGCCCGCTGTATGTCTGACCGCACGCATAACGCCGGGATTTATTCATATAACCTCGATTTTAACAGTGGTCAGATGTATTAGATACGGGTAGGCTTTAATGGCACATGTCCGAACATTAACAACACCAATAGATGGAAATTACACCACTGGTAACATGGATGAATTAGTACTGCAAGTCCCCCCCAATAGGAGCTGGGCAGCAAGAAGAAGAGGTCTGTGGGCCCCATCCCAACCCCCATCACGTTTTCCCCTGAAGCTTACCACATATTGAAACACTTTTCGCTTTAATAAGTGCAGCTTACAAAGTCTAGGGTGAAAGGGCACTTAGAGGACGGTGTCTTTAGCCCTTCCCTCCCTGCGCAATTATTAGGAAGGCAGAGGCATATACCATCACAAATAACTGTTATATATACTGTGTGATGAAGCAAATGGATGCATATGGACCTCTATTTTTATTTCTGCATTAGAGTTCAACACATCTTAATCAGGCCTATGGGACATCCTTCTCCTGATCAGTAGCATGCATGTTCTGACCTGTCACGATTATAAATATACAACCAGGAACCTTTTCCCCCCCGACTCTGTATTTTTAGCATAATTAGGGGTGGATGCACATGAGGGGCCCGTGTGATCTTAAGCCAATACCTGACAGAGAAATTCAACAAAAAAACGAAAAATGATGAACAGGGCAACCCATAGCACCAACACACGATCAGTTAATGGCACCACAAGTTCTCCCTTTTTTTTTTCTTTTTTTTTTTACAGCGCAATTTCACGTTTCTGCAGAAGTGTTGTTGCGCATTGAATTCCTGCCTCAGTTCCCCCCATGATAAATTAGCCAAGGAAGGAGAGGGGGGCTTATATATGAACGTGGCACGGTTTAAATACTTGTAGGGGACCAGTGTTTTTTTTTTTTTTGTCTTCTCGGCTCCTGCAGGCAAACGCAGGGCTCGGCTCATAAAGTTCCCCAAATGCATCCAATTTCTAAGCGGTAAAAAGCGCATAGGATACCACATCTGCAGCCAATTACGCAGAGGAGGACTGGTGAATAACGGCGTGAACCTTCCTCCGAGACGGCCCCGTGGGCCGGGACCCCTCTAGTGTTACATTTTAAGCATCTTACCTTGCTGTTATCCATCATAAAGGAGAGCCAACTACACATTCCATTTATCCTTACCATAGACTAGACTTTCCCTAAAGTGAGACTGCATAGAAGGGAGCTGACACAAAAAAAGGTCAGCACTTTTCGAGTGCAAAACTCGGACATTGAATCAGGTAAAAGTTTGAATAAAAGTCGGATGCAACAAGTCACACAAATAAGACAAAGCTTGAGACTGAAGTTTACTACCGCTGTCATTCCGAAACGCGCGCGCTATTTTTGATCGAGTGAGGAGCGAGTCCTCTAATTTGATTGTGTTTTTAAAAAAATCAATTATAGCATTAAAACAAGTGTAAATGATTTACTGTCCTCCTGAATGAACACCTACTCTGCAGAGTTCGCCTGTGCAGAGCTTCAGTAAACGCGAATCTGTTATTTTTCCCACTCACCTGTCGTTATTGTGCCGGTCGTTTGATCTTTTCGATTTAATCACTCCTCCTCCTATTTTAAAATAATTAGTCCCGTCCAAGCAAAGCCGTTTCCAAAAATGATGATGATGACAGGGAGTTATTTTGGAAGGGGCGAAAAGGAGAGCCGGGTGTATGAATGGAAATGTTCCTAGGATGAGAGAGCCGCGACCAATGAGCAGCGAGAGAAAACCTCCCCTTGCCTGCCGTGTGAGGCCACTGAACCATGAAATAAGGGAAAAGCAGAGCCAGAAAGAACGTCATAAATCTGCTTTATAAAGTCTTTTGGTGAAGAAAATTGTTGGTAAAATCTTTTAAAAAATGTTTTGTTTTTGAAGTGTTTTATTAGTTGTTGGTGTTAATTTGTAATAAAGTGAATATGCACAACACTGAACTGTGAACTGTGATGCATGTGATTAATCAGTTTGGGATGTTGAAAAAAAGAGATATTAATATACAAAAATAAGAAAATATCAATAATTCTCACCTGTAAACTTTCCTTCACCACACTGATGTACAATGTCTGTTCATATGTGTATTTGAGCTCGACTACAACCGCAGAAAGCTCTTTATATGAAATATTTGTACTCATTAATAACGTATCATTTATGAGGATCAAACGGGATGTCTAATATTTCTGGAAAAATAAAAGGTCATCTTGATTTTCACACCTCTACACTGCAAGATAAACCTTCATTCCCAGGGCAATGATGAATTGGTACTCCAAATGTGAATTCTTAATGATAATACATTAGTGCGATTTATTTTTAATAATGAATCAATAACAGCATCCATCCGTTTATTCATGTGCAGATATTCATTCATGCGCTCGCGCCTGTCCTCGTGGTGACAGTTCCCGCAGGAATACAACAGCAACACGATTTCCTTTTTTGCAGCGGGGTTGATCTTTTCCTGCTCAGTTGACCCCGCTCAGTTCACTAACTTCATTTCCCTTCACATTGCCCTCATCTTCGACCAAGAGTCCCCCAAAGGATGTAGGGTAATTCACGGTGAGGAAAGTTGCCCAACCGTGGCATTTTATAGCCCCATCAAGGTCGCTATTCCACACAGAGCAACCGAAGTGAAACAGAGAAGTTGCCTGTAACTTTTTTCTTGTCTGCACTGGAGAGCTTATAACGCATGACAAGGAAGTGTTTGAGATGAAGGATCTGTTGCTTTAATTTGATATTTTATCATGTTGCTCAATGTAGAAATAACTAATCATTTAATTTGCTTCTTTCCAGTAGACAATGGCTCAGATAGATAAAAGTTTATCTGGTGATTTCCCCGAGAACTCAAAGCAATAACAACCCCCCTCATTATGTAAAAACAATCAGTTGTAATAACAGCACAACCCCTAAAACGCAAAAGTATAGGCTACTAAGTGACTTTATAAGATGATTTGTGTTTTTTTTCTTTTTTTCTTTTAACAGAGGTCATCTGGTAAAAAGGTCGTCTTTCATCACCGGCTAGACCTTCTGTTTGTTGCACCGTTTCCTAATGCAATGATTAAGAACAACAACATTGATAATAGTGTTCCCAGCATAAAACAATGGACGGAAATCCCAACATCCGTTTTACTGAAAAATGGCATTCATGCGCCTGCTGTGTTGCCTTCCTCAGGATACAGTAGAAGAAGTTTTCTAACACGTTTGAACAGCAACTATTAAATTCTCAAGACAGAAAAAAAGAAAAAAGAATCTATATATAATATGATAATTTAAAGATATGCTATGCTGAGCTAATATTCATTATAATTAATACTGATAAAATGTTGGAGGAGCAGGCTAAGCAAAGTCCCCATTTAACCAAAAAGAGCTTTAAGCTACTTTAATGACCAAAAATCACATATTAAGTCAAATCTAGCTTCAGATGCAGTTTAATTTAGATTGAATAAAAACTAAAGTTGTGTGATTCACTTAATACCAAAGAGCATCTTCGGAGCATTTTCATTGAAGTGACCATCCACTGTTCTATACCTCCATCATTTTTCTATACTTACACTACACCTACATAGGTCAATTGATATTTTCCAATGAACCTGTTTAAACTTAAGTCGAACTTGTGATTTACGAGGACAGTTTAAACTGCACCAGGTCATCAGAGGTTGTCGAACTGACCTGCTGTGATTGTCTAAACTTTCTGACACTGATGGCTTTGTCCTATGTGGCAACACCCCATCTCTTGTGTATTATACAGAGGGGGGGGGGGGGGGGGAAGCAGAAAAAGCTGAATATATTTGCAAATCCTCTGTCTGGTCGTTTCATCAAGCTTTTGCACCACACAGCCCTTCTTGGCTTTTCTACTTTATCTTGGTATTGACATTAAATGCGGAATGTGGCTGTGGTGATTATGCTTCTGGGTGGAGGGCTGATGCAAGACTCTTGTCAGTATTGTGATTGTGATTGTCTTCTGTTAATATTTAGCTGTGTGTGTGTTTTAATATTGTTGCAAGAAGAATCTTCCCTTGTGCGATAATAAACAGGCTTAATCCCATTCTGCAAATGAAGCCAAACAATCTGCCATCAACAGTTTCCCATATGCAGCCCAACTGCCTTTCCTCACTGGTATGTTAACATTTCAGAGCTGCTTCTCTTGGGATTCCACCAAAAACACTTGTATTTGAGATGATGTGGGCAACCTACAGACATCTGTGATTACATCGCCTAGAGTAAATGAAGCTCCTTACTCTGAACTGTAATGAGTTATTTATTTAGTTGAAGGGGCTACCGAGAGATGATCTGGAGATGGAGATTGGTCCCATTCCAGACCTTTTTTTTTTCCCGTCCTCAGGGAGAGAGAAAATGGCAGTAGGCACCAGGGAAGGCAGGGCAGAATATCAAATCTTTTCACGCAAGCTTCCAGGCAGTCATGGAACAGCAATGGAACAGAGCTCATGTTAAAAGGACTGGAAGTTTTCTTACCTTAATGTTTGCACTAGTTTGGAAAAAAAATGAAGAGAGGCCTAATTGAGAAATGCAAGATGACCTGTAGCTGTTGCAAGGGGCAAGGTCTTAACCAATGTATCTTCTTTCAACATTTACATACAACAAACTGCAATTATGATAAAAGAAAAAGGGGTAATGGAGTTTAAAACATACGTTTGTCCCGCCAGTCCAACCAAACAAGGCAGCGAATCAACAAACTTAACAGTATCAAACCAAATAATTCAAATAAACTTATCAAAACTATGCATGTCCGTTGAAAATCGCTCACACCAAGTGCAGACAGCAGCCCATTCTGGTCCGCAGTGATAATTAGCAAGGGGAAGTATTAAATTAAAGCAAGGCAGTCATTTTATGAGGCAAGCATTTATGAAGGTAATAGCATCCCTATAAATTAACGACCTCCCAATGGCTCCTGATGTGTTGCCACTCATCAGGTTCAGAGCAAACCTCCGATACGTCCACAATATGACCTCATCTGTTCAGTCTTGGTATTCTCACCCTGGGGGTTAAGTCCTGAGACGAGAGCTTTGGGAGAGTAGATGTTTGCAGAGCGACATGTGGTGTCGAGACAAAATGCATGTTGTCATTACATACAATATGCTCTGGTATGCGCTTCATCAAAAGAGCATATGAGAGACAGTGTCTACATGTGTGTGTGCACGTGCATGCCACTATGTGCTTTATGCATCTACAGTGTGTGCCCACAATTACTTCTCACAACACCAAGAAAAATATGGTAAATTTCTCTTTTCTGAGGGCATATATGTGGATTTCCCAGACCACTTATGTCAATTCAGCTGTAAGTGTGGACACACCCTGCCTCTGGTCCAGACCGGGTATGGGAAACCAAGGTGCACCCCATACATTTTAAATCAATCTCATTTGCCAAGGGGGGGGGGAGTCGTCCCTAGATGAACACCACACGGCTGAAATAAAGCTCCTGAACATGACTGCTTCTGTGGAAAAAAGCGGGGCAAACAGGCTCAGGAGGAAAGCAGTGCCATTTAGAAAACCTAAATCATCCCCTGAACTATAAATCCACTGACCGCTCATCATTCAGCAGCATTTTAAAAAGCCCTTAAAGAAAAACACTGGGTGAAATGAATATGCTGTCACCTCTCATTTGGGTCTGGCCCACTGGCTCAATAAGAAAAGTGTTGTTCCCTGGAAGGCTGCTAGCCTGAGCTGAGCTCTCAGGTTTAGGGTTTACCCCTGTCCCGCATTCTCAAGGCTTTTACTTTGAGGCCCGCGTCTCTTTCCTCCCCCACGTCCCCCCAGACATGTCTGACAGGCTGAACTCGATGTGGGCTGCTCACCAGACTACAAAAATCATTCATCTGTGCCTTCAGACGGTCAAATCTGGATCTAATAAAGGGAGCTTGCCTATTGATCCTATTCATAGGCAAATGCAATGTCCTCTCTTACCACTAGAGGGCTCTCTGGCTCAAGGTAGAGGCAGCTCATTGAGGATCTGGGTGCTCTTTTGTTCATAACGGGAGACATTATGAACAAGCAATTTTCCCCACAGGTAATTCATGATGAAAATGTGAAACGTTCTTCAGTATATATGTTTTTCTTTTTTATTATTTGATTTGTTGATTTTGTATCAAGGTATATGTTCCTGTGATTGACCCAAGAGATTGACATCTGCAAGATAAGAAGTTTGTTTCCTATCCTGAACTGTGTGAAGCTTTAAAAAAAAACAGCCCTTTGTGGGATTATTGAGACCAAAGACAAACAACGGCACCCTCCCCTTCACCTGTGGCACAAACAAACATGTGAAACAGGAAACACATGCTGCTATGCACTGACTCCGTGCCAGCCAGATGAGAGCGGGACATTGTTTTCTTCTAAACAGTCGAGTGAAGCAGAATGAGTACAGGCCACAAAACAACATAGACCCAAACAGGCAAAGGACGAGGCAAGGAAAGCATGTAAGAATGAAAGAGAAGAGAGAGAGAGAGAGAAGAGAGTGAGTCACAGTCACTTTTAGGGTTGTGTTTATGTGTGGGTGAGGGCACTACCCCAAAACGCCTAGGCAAACCACAGCATTCCACACCAGGTCTTAAAGAGACAGAGCGACGCTGTCATCATGGGTATTTGGGGAGTAAAGTGTTAACACATGGTGAGGGCCATTTGAGACGGCTGGTGAGACGCACAGAAGCCAGTAGGTGGCCATGCCAGCTCTCCGACTGCATCCCGACAGAAGAGCATTCAAGCTCAAACTCTAATGTCAGATAGTGTTTCACACACACACACACACACAAAAAAGGGTTTAGAAATTCTCTTTCATTGCAACGTGACAGGAACTAATAAAATGTCAAAAGATACCAAAAAAATGTCACATCAAGTTTTTTATCGTTTGTTTGTGCCATGTTTGTGTCATGCTTTGGCTAAAGACGATTGTTTAAGGTTGTGCTGTATCTGCATTTCACAGATCCAGTGGTAGAGGGCACAGTTGAGCTGTGAAAGTGTGATAGTAGCAGCATGTTGACGTCAGGCTTGTGTTTGAAACTTTCCCCGGTACTGTGCAAACGTTCGAGCAAGCCGGTGCAAGCATGTATTTTAAAGTATACACCGTTAACATAAAACTTCAGCATTGTTATTGTTATAACTATACAACTCCTAGAGCCCTTATAGTGACCTTTATTTTCACAAGTTACACAAGATAATATATTTTAAGTCAGCTGTAGCAAACTTCAAAGACTCCTGTGTCAGTCTCAGATGCTTGTTTCTGGTTTTGATACAAATGGATCATATGTACAGGTACTTAGTGTGCACAACCATAATGTTTACTGTCATCTCAGAATTTAATAACATGGATAAACCAGGAGGTCAAGGAGGCACTTCAGGGATGTTACCCACATCACAAACATGAACCCTGCAATGTAAAGGTTGATAATACACATCACTCTGCGGTACCATGCTGAAAGCATCTTTCATCCATAAACAGACAGCGGAGTTGGTTAGCAGTCTGAATGATGACAAGCCCAGATTGCATGCATAGGAGAAAAAAAAAAGACAGCATGCTACTAGGAAGAGAGACAACGAATACAGGAAACAGAGAATGAGAAATGAGTTGTGTAGGTGTGAGGAGGGAGATCACAGTACGGGGGAGTTGCTATGTTGATAATCGAGTGGTTAGATAGAAGGTAAGTTTATGGTAACAGAGAAAGAGAAAGTTTTTTTTTGGTGGTGGTGGTGGTGGTGGTGGTGGTGAGGGGGGGTAATTGGAGAAAGGGCCTCTGACATGGAGGATGCAAAGGAGGAAATGAAATGGAAGTTAGGGGGCAAAAAGAAAAACAGGCTGTTTCCTCACTAAAAATCCATCGCAGTATATGGACTTAACATCCTTAAACCATCAACTGTGCACTAAAAATAGCCTTTCGTTTCTGCACAGTAAGAAGTGGGAGTGGGAGCAAGGGTGAGTAAGGTGTGGGTGAGTGGGGGCGGCTGGTTGTTGGAAACGGGAATCAGAGCATGAGACCGGGAGTGAAAAGTTGGAGAGAAACAAAGATGCACCACTCTGCCAGACAGTGGTGATGAGAGATGGGTTAGAGATTGCGTGTGCATGTGTGTGAGAGGGAGACAAAGATGGAGAGAGATAGTGTCCGCGTAACAGAGTGAAAGTGGAAGAGAGAAACTCTACAAACCCAGTTATAACAACCCTTTCACTTGGCAAACTCTAAAGCAGATGCAACAGAGATTCTGGGATGAAAAAGTACACCATTTTTTGTTCTTGAACACTGAATGCAATTTGGCTTGGGCAGAGCTTAAAAATAGTGTTTAAGCTTTAAATGTATTTAACTTGCCTGTCATTCAGATAGAGTAAAACAAAGACATAGAAGGCCCCGAATTTCCAAATAGTTTTCAACCCAGAAGGTGCTGTAAGGACAGAGAGTTGGAGGATGAGCTGGTGGCAGAAAATACATAAGACAGGAAAGGACACCAGACACAGGACACAAGACAGATCTGGTGAAAACCAGTCACTGACAAGCTGCTCCTTCTTCCCTCTCATCACCCCGATAAGCCCTCCTCTGTAGCCTGAACCACACCTCATCACCGGCTGGGTGAAGTGAACGAAGCTGACAGGTCTAACAGCAGCACTGGTGTTGTTATCAGTGTGAACACAACAGGGATGTAGTGGTAGCTAATAATACCTCTTTCTCACAACAAGTGAGCAGGGAAATACTGAGTGTCAGTGTAAATGGGCTCAGCGAGTTCCTTTAATTACCCCTCATGATAGATTTAGATTAGCGAGCTTAAATCAGCCCAGGTTTTATGTAAAAGGTGCCAATGAGTTAACACTATGATAAGAAGCCACCTATTCTCAGAGCAGATAGCCTCTTTAGCACCCTACATAGGATAACATGTATGTGATATAGAGAGTTGATAAAAGCTAAGCAACTTCTAAGATGTTTGCAGTCCTGAATGGATTGGAAGTTCATGTATTATCTCTGTTATCTCTTATCAGATTCACTTGAGTATTATCACTTTTGAGTTAGATGGCTCTGCAAGAACATCCTGGAGTGGTTGTTACTCACATCATTTATGTTTGCTTTTTTTTCTTGCTACTCTCAGCACTTTTTTCTTCTTCTGCATGTTCTCTCTGTCCCTCTGTCTTTCTCTCTCCCCCCCCCATCTGTCTCACTGATTGCTCGCCGTCTACGTGCCTCCCAGGCCTGCCTCTCCACCTCTCCTCTCCCGCTCCAGCCTTCCCTCGCTCTTCTAATGAGAGTGTGTGTTACACAGGCATTCAGAAAACCTCCTCTGCTAATTACATGACAAGCATCTCGTTCTGGGACACTAATGAAGAGGAATAGCTAGCTGTAGACGCCACTGGAGCAGTGGAGGTGGTGGTGTGAGTGCGTGGAGGGGGCTGGGTCAAACTGGCCACTGGGTGGGGTGTTTGTGTGTGTATATGTGCATGTGGGGGGGGGGGGGGGGGGGTATTCTGGCGCCAGGCCAGCAGCTTATCAACCACGGGCATGTTGGACTCAGCAGCTCACTCGCTCCCTCCCTCCTCAGCTTGCTTTTTCCTTTCATCTCACTATACTCTCATCTTTTTTTCTCATAGAGATCAGTGTAAGGGTGTTATTTTGCCATGCAATGTTAACCGTGAACTTATTACCTCTTATATAATGTCAAATTTGACCTTTTTTTTAAACATTTGAGAACGGTGAAAAGACCAGTAACACCATTCTTGTAGCCTGAATTGTTACAAGGTTTCTTAAAGTGACCCAGAATATAGAAAAATACAATTAAACATTCCAACTTTTTTTTTTAATTTTGGGCAGCTTATACACATTTTTGTATAATGAGGTTGTTCTGGGTTTGATTGTGAGTGTTTTTTCTCCATAAGAAAATAGTGTAAAACCTAAAGAATGAACTTTCTCTGCTCTCTGAAAGCATAATGAAGGTATTCATGAATGAAAAATAAATCTGTGGTTCAGAAGTTTGGTAAATAGACTAATTATGAGGGGATGGTGTGAAGGGTCAGAATATGAGAAGTATGTAAAGGTTAGAGATGGTTTAAGCTTTGAAAACAACACTTTGTTCTGTGATGCATGCAAACTCATGATCTGTCACTGCTCACTGTCCTGTGAGCTATACTGGCTCTTTGCATAAAAAGACTACTACTATGTGCAGTGTTAGCTTCAATCAGTTTGTTGGGGGTATGCCAGTGAATAAACACAACACTGACTGATAAATAAGAGAATTAGACTGGAGCCACAGTACATGCGTACACACACGTACAGAGAAACCCACGCATGGAGCACAAAAAAGGGAGCAAGAGCGACCTAGGCATAAATCCAACAACTCAGCATGTGATTTGGAGGAACTCGTTCTGTCAAGAGGCACACTCAAACAGAAGATCGCTGTCCCGTACCATCCCTCGTGAAACGCTTGAGAAACACAAACCATCTGGAGGCTATAGTGCACACTCTCGACCCATCAAATATTGAGGATGTTTGTCTGATTTACAGAGCCTATTTAGGACTGTTTGGACAACTTGGCTGAGGGATTGGTGCTTTAATTAAAGATAATATCAAGAGCTAATATTGCCCCCAAGACCTTTGCCTCACAGTCAACAGTGCAACAAAGTCACGGTTCTTTGGGTGAGAGTGAGGGTCTCAACCACAAACACTTCTAAATTAATCTAGTCAGGCCTGATACAAAGGCTGCCCCATGTTCTTTATTTCACTGAGGTTAGAGCTCCATATTTCCCCTTTTTCCTCTCTGCTGATGCCAATAGAAACGCAGGCTTTTTCAGACCCTAGCCCACCGCGGTGATGGCATATTGATACTGTCATAAAATATTACATCCTCACTTTATTCATTAGAACTGGGCTTTAATCTAAAAATATCATGGGCAGGGAATAAAACAGTTTTAAGCAGCAGAAAGATTAGGCCTGTACTCCGCTCTCTGAGCAATGAGCACCACAGCTCGGAAACACTGAGGCCCAAAATAGATGTTCTTCTCATAAAGGGCTCCTTCTTTGTAGTCGACATACAGCAACAACATCTGCTGGGCAGTTTCTATTGGGGGAACAGATTCGGGCAGGCTATCAAAGAGAGAGGCGATCTCCTGTGAGAAGCGGTGGGCGGAGGACTCTCTTTCTTTTTTCTACCCCCCCCCCTCCCCCACCCCTCTTGCTCTTTCCCTTTCTATCTCTTGCTTCCAAAAATCTGTAGCAATCAGGACGATGCTAATAAAAGACCATTAATATCACCTGTCAGCGCTATCTTTGGAAGATCCAAAATGAGAAAATGAGACAAAAGGATTCACACGTCTGGAGCTGCTCACCAAGATGTAGGGAAACGGTGGAGGACAGACAGCAGTTTGGTTTGGTGTGCTGATTTTTGGGTTTTTTTTTTGTTAAAGACATTGGGATGACAGCAATCTGTCAATGTTACAAGATAAAGACAGTATAAGAACTGCAGGACAGTCCCATTTAATATTATTAGTATATCATCCACGAAACAGGGTTTGCGGGACTGGTGGTATGTCTCAATGCTTGCTTCAACCTTTTCGTTTTACTTAAAGCAAACTATAGCTTTATTTATGGGCCTTTTGTCGGTGTTTTCAATATGGAATTGTCACTTCTGGACAGATGGTAAGGATAAGAATATGACCCCTATGTGACTCCAGGTACTGTATCTTTCAACACAGAGAATGAACCTGTCATGAAATCCTTGTTTCAGGGTTTAAGTTATCGGGTCAAGATTTTAAACTCCTGATGGGATAAGAAGAGGAATGTGGCATTGAACATTGAACAATTTGAAAGATTTTAGATATTCAGGTAGAAATGGACCTGTATCAGCTCAGTTCAGAGCTTTTGTACTGTAGATGCAAAAAAAGACTTTACCAAGAGAGTGTTGGTAGAGGCCATAAACCCCAGCAGGTCTTTTGAATGATGGGTTTCACTGGCAGTGATGGCAAGGCGTTGTCTGTTTAATGTAAAACATGAGCACAGCCAGCACATAGACGGAGCCTCTGAGTGGAAAAAGGTGGCACCATAATGGGGAGGTGAAAGGCAAGGGGGCAACGTGATGATAGCGGCTTCATGCGGAGCAGAAGTGTATCGAGGGCCTCGCCTTTGAACTGTTGAGCCAGTTAATTGAAACAGCATTGCCGGGGCATCGGCTGAGGATCTGGATCACATTCATCCCCGCTTTTATTCAATTTGGTCTCATCACAGGGGCGCGTCCCGTGCTTCTCTCTCCACATGGCAATAAGTCATACCCTCGCCTTTTGCCCTCGACGTGTTGCCCATCTGTGTCCCCTGGGGGCCCAGGGTGCTGAGGCCCACGGAACGAAGAGGGATTCAGGCGAGGTCTTGAGAAAATGCAGGCTGCCTGCCACTGAGCCCCTTATGGTACTTCTTCATGCCTCTCACCTTGGACTTGACCCCCCACCCCCCCTCTCCTCAGCTCCTCACTCAAACACACACACACACACACACACACACACACACACACACACACACACACACACACACACACACACGCACACACACACACACACACACACACACACACACACACACACACACACACACACACACACACACACACCTTTACTTACCCCCAGACTTCAAGATTTACTGTTAAGAGCAGTGGCTGTCAGGAGGTTTGAACCGTGCACTTTCTAATTCAAACAAATGCTGCACTGAGGTCACGGAATTATCATGGTGCCACAAGGTGTTTAAGATGACTCACAAGTGTTGAGTGTTAAGCTGATAGAGAGAGAGAAAGAGAGAGAGAGAGAGAGAGAGAGAGAGAGAGAGAGAGAGAGAGAGAGAGAGAGAGAGAGAGAGAGAGAGAGAGAGAGAGAGACAGAGAGAGAGAGAGAGAGAGCATGTGGAGGAGAGACGGCGCTCTATGCTTATAGGTATCAATGCAGTGCCTGTGAGCTTGCAGCGTGTAAATAAATAAACAAATAAAGCGATAAATAAGCAAATAGACAGATAAACCTTCACACTCTTACCTGGTTATCACCTGTCCCTATCAGAGCAGGTGCTTGTAGATCTTGTGTCGTACTGGGGGGGAACTTCTCATTTCGCAGAAGAGTGGTCAACGTTTCTGTCATAGCTTTAATCAGTGTCGCACATGCACTGGCTGGTGGTTGAGGTTAGGAGGTGGGATGTGGGGGATGATATGATAGTCAGTGATGTACAGTAAATAAATATTCAAGAAGAAGAAGAAACTTCTCAGGGGCATTCTGGCAAGACCTGAGACAAATTGATTTGACAGCGGCAGTTCCTGAAGGGATTCATTGTGGTTTAGTTTGATGCCAGATTTCAGAGGTTCACCATGCAGGACAATACAAGTGTATGTTAAAAAAATGTTTAATGTAGGACATTTTAAAATATTAGCTTGATACAAATGTCCAAAACTGGAAAATCCCACCCATCTGGTGTTTTCACAAATGCAGACACACACACACACACACACACACACACACACTCACACATATACGCCCACACACATGCATACACACAGATGACAACATCACAGGAAGATTAGCCATTGTCATTATCATCACCCCCGGTCTCCATGTGATGTTTTCCTGCCTCTTTCCTGCTATTTTTCCCACTAAGACATGGGCTAAAGCACACAAACAAACAAACACATAAAACAAACTGAATTCAAATGTAACTTGAATTAAAACAGGTCATATTTACATAACCCCCAACTTGGAGAAACAATATATATATATATATATATATATGGGTTATTTAAGGAACTAAGAGTCTATAAAGAAAAAAACAGTCTCATTGTGAGGCTGAAGAGAAACTTTTGAGTTTATTTTAGATGAACACTGGATAAATATACTTCATCCACATGACTTTAGAAAATCATAATAAAGTGGAAATTGTAGGGATGTAGTTTGAATTTAAAAAAATGTTGTAGATTTCCTGAGGTGACTCCAAAGTCATTATTGACCACCGCAGGTTCTCTACAAGTTTACACCTGTACTGCGGTTGCATGTGAACCACAGCTGCATGTGAAGTCCAAAGACTACATACAGGAGGAAAAAAGGGATTTGGAGAGGATCACCGTATGATTGAGGGAGGGACTAAAAGTGTGCATAATATTCCTTCCTCTGTGGGACTCGCTGCGAGCAGGTACAGCATCTCTGCAGTCCACCGCTCAGCTGTCACACTCAGCTGCCCCGGCGCCTCCAGCTCACAGGAAACTTCACAGTCGGTAAGTGCAAAGTTTTCTTTTTGTACCGATTTTTTTCCCTACAAATGAACTGATGGGATGAAAAAACGTGTGATATTGTCGGTTGTCGGTCAGATCGTCTCATTCATCAGGCGGAAAGTGTTGGGCTTCAAAGTTTCTGTTTTTTTCCCGTCAGGAATTCTCATAAAGCGTGCAGCGCGCTTTTTTTTCTCCAATGCTCTCAACCTGTTTCATCTCTGCTTATTTTAACGAGCTTATACAGCAGCTTTCTGAATGTGGGAATTGAAGTTGCATGCACATTTTAAAATCTTTAATTGAATTTGCTCCAATAGTTAAAAAAAATGTCTTATAGCCTATAACCTCGAAACAAACTTAGTTCAAATATATAATTAAAATACAATATGTAAGTAGGAGATATTTATATCACAAAATTGCATAATTCGTTGCTTTATTCTTTTATTTCCTATTGAATTATTTCCCCCAGAAAATCAATGACATTTAAGTGAAAGAAGGTATTGCAAGCATTTGAATGACATAACTGATTTGCACATTATTCACTTTATGTATGGGTACTTTTTTCTGAAACAAGAGCATCTGAATCTTTTTGAGCTGGCGAACATCTGCAAGCATTGAGTGCTGGCGCATCTTCCCCTCAGTCTGTCAACAGCTGCCACAGACCAGATATGCCAAATTGCTTAACATATGAATGTGAGGAAGATGGGACCTGTGTGCAACGTGCCACTGCCCATGTACACCATTCCTCCTCTAATGTGAATCCTCCAGCTCAGTTTCCAGTCTCTTTTGTTGATGCTGCTCCAAGTAAACAATGTGAAGTGATAAGCAAAGTGTGTAGGAGGGGAGGAAGGAGAGGAAGAGGAAGGAGAATGAGGAGGAGGAAGATGTAAGGCAGATGAGGGGAGGAGGCAGTCTCATAAGGAGAAGGGAGGGAGAGACGGTGAGAGAGAAGTGATGGAAACATTAAGATGACAAGCCTCTGGATGGTTGGATTTGCTTAAATTTTTTTTTTCAAAACAGGAAAAAGAAGATAATTTACTTACATGTAATAAACTCCTGCAAGCCTAAAACCTAAATCAGACAATGATAAGATGAGATGATAATGTCTTCTCAAAAAGCCTCAAATCACCATTTTCACCCTTTTGAACTGTGCAGCTGATGTTGCAGGTTATTGAAACCCGGCTCAGATTTCTTTCTCTACCCTCTCTTTCTCTCTTTGACCCCTTTCCCTCCCTCTCCTTGTCTCTCTCCTCTCCCACACACCTACATATACACACACAAATGCTCATGTACCCCCCCGCCGCCCACACACACACACACACACACACACACACACACACACACGCACACACGCACACACACACAGTGTATACCACATAGTTGCACACACAAAGTGTAAACAGTGTGTGATAGATAGGTCGCTCCACCCTGCCTCGTCTGTTTGCGTGTTGATCCCTTCAGCAGGCCCTGCTTCTCCTGTCCACAGCGTTCGTGATGAGTTACTACATGGATCCAGTTTCTTCCTACCCGGCCCTTCACCCCTGTGACCGTCTGGGCGCAATGGTAAGACCTCCCTCATAAATTACCTCCATGCTAAGGCTGCCTCAGCTACCTACCACACAGCCAGCCAAGAGTGTGTATGAGTGTTTTTTGTGTGTGTGTCTGTGTTAGCTGCTCAGCCACATGGCGTTGTGGGAATGTGTGCAGGAGCATATGAGTGGTGTGCTCGTATGTGTGCTAGCAACTCTGGATTCCATCATCTCACAGGAACACACTCTATCTGAACATCTTTCCTGTTGAGTATAGTCAACAGTGTTGCACTAACAGCGTCCCTGTACATGGTGTTTCTCATGATTTCGTCAAAAGTTAGGAAACAGAGCTGTTGAACAAGATGATTTTCTACAAGGCTGTGAAATCGCACTCATGAACTCTTCTGTGTTGCACAACCATCCTGCGCAAAGATGCACTTCTCTTTAGTGAAGTAATATTGTAAATATTGAGACCTGTAGGCCTCCAGCCTTGCCACTAACCAATCAAATTGGAGTCAGAGCATTTCCACCAAATAACACTTTTCTCAGCTAAGCCACCCGCTCAGTGCTTTGCAACAGTGTGTTTGCAAGAACACCAGGGCTCTTAACACTTCTCAAATGAGAGAGCTGAATACAGAGTCAGAGACGGTGGTAGTTGGGAACATTGGGATTCCTGTCAGGTGAGCATTTGAAGGGTGAAGGCCAAGGAGCGGCAAAATAAATGCCTCCATTTGTATGCAGAGCGCCGGCACATTAGGATAAGAGACTGAGGTTATATGCAAATGGCAACCCCACCCTGGCCTGATAGAAAACATGGAAGGATACAGCTCCCTGGATCCTAATTGGCTCAGGTGGTGGGGCTTGCCTTTGAAATTGAGACTACTGTATACCAGGGCAGACTTGGTCAAAAGGTGAACCAAGGCCACCTCCGTAGCTCTATTCTTTTGAATTTACATGAATTATCAGTAGAAAGCAGAGGGTGTGATGGTTCTATGTTTACAACTGAGTGAGTGTCAGTGTCTTACATGCTTCACAAAGACTTTATCCAAAGAACAGTGGATAAAAATAAGGGCTCCCAAGCCGCACTGTAACAATCAAATACAACATTTCACAAGATGAAAGGCGATCAGCTTCAAATGATTCCAGTTAGCCAACATGCACAACACCAGAGCCCTGAAACTGCACACATTAATAATGTTATCATTTACACCTGTGCTTTTCTTTATAGCGACCAGGTGCATTTAATTGCACCTGTCCGTTAACTGTAGACACAGCAGTTCCATCTTAGAGCCACCAGGGGGCAGATACACTAAATGGCGAATTAATTAAAAAAAATAAAAATAAATGAGTGAATGATTGTGTACATTTATGTTTTCACACTGTATGAAAAGAGTGAGTCACTAATGTTAGTTTGACCCTCCTTATATACTTTAGGATTTCTTTTTTCATGTGTCCTGTACTTTTTAATTTTCCCATTTTGCAGAATTATGGTCTCGGTGCTTTCATGATGTCCCATTGTTATTTTTATTGTTCATGAACTTTTATCTCCTGCAACAGCCTCACATACAAATAACTGTTTTCATGTTAGTGCTTTTAGTTGTAGTCATATGTAATGCCATGTTCGTATCTGTTATGCTTTTTTCACTGTACAGTAGCATGGAAAAAACAACAAAAACCAGCCAATAAAATCAAATAAACTAAATGACGGTGTTTGGACAAGTTAAGGCAGAGGAAAGTCTTCTAAATATTTTATATTGCAAATATTAGGTAGCTCATTTGTGGAGACACATACAGAAAGAGTATCGTACCCTGTTCAGCTCTTCAGACTGACCTCTGCATGCAAAGTTATAGTAAGAGGAACTGATCAAAGGCTCTCTGTGTTATCTCCACTGCTATCTACATCAGTCTGCCTAATCCATAAATCATCCATGTGGCTCCCTCCATGCCTGTCTAACTTTTCCCTCCTTACTGACTGACCTGATAGGAGAGGGTAGAGTCCCATGCAAAGCCCTAAGGAGCTTCGTCAACTGCCTCCCTGATCCTCTGGTCAGGTTAGCCATCCATAAAGCTACTGATAAATGCTGCCGTGCTTAAACAGGGAACGCTTATCAGATCGGCAGTCTGTCAGTTACACATATGACATATGATACTCGAACATCCCTAGTGGAGGCTGCATTGCCAAGACTAACTGCGGCATTGCTCTCAGTCTCTTTTAGCATATTATAAATAGAAATGATCAATTCTTGCCCTTTAAATGACAGTCTCGGAAACAAAATGAAATGTACATGAACTCTGAAAACAAATTACATGTGGAGAATATGTTATTCCAGCATGACGGAAACTCAAGGATACTTAAAACTGAATTGAAAAACAGCATAAATCCCTCATTTTACAACCGGAGACACTAGTTTGATCATTTGTCTAGTTGAGCATAGTCTTGTGAGAAAAATGCCAATCCCCTGTTCACATCACTTTCAAACAGCACTGTCCAACAATATCTATTGAAGGTTTTGTTTGTTGTCAAATGAACGTTTTGATATGCTAAAAATGGCCAAGTGGCTATCTCTCCCCCCCCCCCTTTCTATCTCTTGTATCCACATAGAATTTCATATCTCTCCTGGCTCCCCTGTCAAGTGCTGACTTTAGACTTCCCCCCTCGGTGCAACCTCTTACGTGAACTTTGCTGTGATAAGCAGGATAAAACAACATAGCAAAGATAAACTGAATGAGTCAAATTTAGCCACAAGGGTTATCTGTGCAGGAAAACAATGAAAAAAAAAAGTTTTCAAAATCCAAGGTTGCACTGCTGAACACTACTGGAAAGTCTGATCAGATGTTTTCAGCTGCAGCTTCATTCCCTCAAGATGTGGTGAAAATAAGTGTTTTCACTAGTTAACAGATAGAAAAACCTTTGTTAATGCTTTGACTTAATTAAAAATGTGTAATATTGCTGTGTGTTGTTCATTCCCAGAGGCAGAGTGGAGGGGTTGCAGTGGGCCCTCAGACCCAGCTCCCAGGTGTGGTTCACCCTCAGCAACAGTATTACCCATCACAGCCCCTTTACCCCCAGGATATACCACTGCAGGAGGTACCCAACGGACATGACATGTGCCCTACAGGTAGGAAATGAACATGAACAGTCTAACCTCAAATGTGGTGCAAGGTACTTTAAGAGGATGTGATCAGTCATAGTCAGCTTTTACCATGAAACGTAGTTGATATAATAATTCATTAATGATTGTTCATATGTGTACCCAAAGTCAAATAATACACAGCAACAGTTTACCTTCTATTTTTAGTTATACAGTGCATGCTTCCATGTATAATGCATCCAAAACAGACAACAGTTGACTGCAAATAAACAGCTTAGAGCTAACAAAAGACTTTGTGTTAACTGCAATGATAAATGGACAATCAGTCACACTCCAGGATTCATGTCTGCGATCTTGACATACACATTATTAAAAACTCCCTCATTTGGTTTTTTTTCCGAAGACACACACACACACACACACACACACACACACACACACACACACACACACACACACACACACACACACACACACACACACACACACACACACACACACACACACACACACACATGCTCACACAATCTCAACTTTGCCAGTTGTTCTGCGTCTGATGCACGAGGGAGGTTGGTGATACTGACCCGGAGGGCAATGCCTTTACCAGACAACCCCGCCCCCCCACCCACTCCTCCCTGCCATCTCCTGTTTTTCCCTCTGTACATCCACTCTTCTTGTGGGGACAACCAAATGCCCTGCATTCTTCTGCTTCCAATCATCCCTTTTTTTCCTATTTTTTTTTTGTGTCAAATGAGTTTTATTTTAAAACTGGAACATTCCTTCCAGTGCATTTGCCTGTGTTTGACTCCGGCCTCTTCTCGTCCTCAAAAGTGATTGATGCTGGTGGACTGGGACGCATGCCACGGGAGTGGGGTAGGGGTGCTGGGGGGCACAAGCTTTCTTCCGTCACCTCCCTGAGCTGGATGCAGGGGGCAAGACAGGGGGCCAAAGGGCGGCCATCTTTTTCCCAAGCCTCTGGTTTGGTCTCTAGAGAGGTGGAGGGGGCCAGAGTGTGCACATGTGTGTGTTTGTGTGTGTGTGTGTGTGTGTGTGTGTGTGTGTGTGTGTGTGTGTGTGTGTGTGTGTGTGTGTGTAGGGGAGGGAGTCAGGATTTGATGGGATTTGCTGATGTTTGTTGCCAGAGACACACTCCTTTGGAGCCCTCACTTCATTGCTCCCAGCGCTAAACCGTTGACATAAACATTGCTGAGTGGAAAAAAATGACCGAGCTCTGACCTTCTTTTTCTCATTCTCCTCCTAAATCCTACACTATGCAGGCCACAGGTCTAAGAGCATTGAAGCCACCTGGAGATGTTGTTAGAGTCATTTAGCTCTTGTCCTCGGTGTCATAAAGTGCTGCTGAGGTTTTTTTTTTTGCCACCAGCATACGGCGTTATGAGTCTGTTCTAACCTCAAAAGTAGCGAAATAACCTTTGACACAATCTTCACACCCTGTAGCCGTTGCTTTGACTCATTTCTCTCAAACTGAAACACAGCCTCCACTTGAATATTTTGGGCTTGCCATTTCTGATCACTAATATTCTATTTGATTAGAATCGGTGGTACACATGATTTTGTCTTTCTCCTGCTGTTTTAGTTATCCCCTTCAATCAAATCAGCTAAAGATCAGCAGAAATAATTGCTCTACATGTGGGGTCGTGTGGCGGCAGAACTTCTAAGGCATCTCTTTCAGTTTGATTCAAGTGTGTGAAGCTTAAATTGTCATCAGCATCAGTCCATTCATGTAAAGAGAAATTTATGTAAATGCAAACTCCTCTTATTCTTCAACTCTTTAGTGAAAGTAGACTGGAGCTACTGTATAAATAAATTTGTCATTTTTTAAATCACAACAGGTAAGTTTGTAGTTTCCAAAATCCCCCGACTCCCTCCCAAACCAAATCTTTCCTAGATATATGGGATGATGTATTTTATTTAACATTTAAAGTGAGGTAGGTTATGTATGATTTTGCAGCTGAAGTCACTTTTTTTCCCGTTAAGAATGGATTGGGTGTTGTTAAAATGAAATGTGCTTGTGTGAGAAAGAAAAAGCACAGAGCAGATGTGAGGCGGGGATGTTGGATGTTAAAGGACCATCGCATGTTTGGCCCAAAGCCCAATGTCACACACACTGCTTCCTGACAACAGCCATGCCACAGTGATGTTTACACTAACCCAGATCTACTCTTCACTGTCCAACACTTACACCATAGATCCTGTTGTAAACTCCCATTGTAAAAACTCACAATGTACGAGTGTGTGTATGTGTGTGTGTGAGAAAAAAAAATGAGTGTGTATTTCTGTGTGCATTTGTATGTAAATCCACACATAGATATATCACACACATGCACCCCAACCTCCACCAAACATCCTGCAGTGATGCGCACTCCACATTTTCATTCATTAAATTCGCACCCTGCACTCTGGTGTGTATTGTATTACAGCATCCTCCCATTCAGTAAAGCACACACACACGCACACACACATGCACACACACACACACACACACACACACACACACACACACACACACACACACACACACACACACACACACACACACACACACACACACACACACACGCATACACACACCAACTCCCAGGCACTGGTGAGTTCACTGTACATTAAAACATGCACTCCCATTTAGTACACACAGACACAGCTGTGATCTGGCACTCAGGGACCATTGGCCTGTGTTTTATTTGATGTGATTTGACAGCTGGACAGTTTGGAAGAGGAGGGGAACAGGGTGGAAAGAAAAGAGAGAGTGGGTGGAATAGAGTATGAGGAGAAAAAGACGGATAAGGAGAGGGATAAGTCACAGGACCGGGTCTGGCGTTGGTAGGAGGAGAAGAGACGAGGGGAGGAGGATCTGAGATGTGGAGCCTTAGGGCGGGGGGCTTTCGCCTCTGATGAGGGGCACGTCCTCACGGGTGCAGGACCATTTTTTATTTCTAAAAGTAAACAGGCAGCCTGCGGGGGTCTGGGGGGTTATGGGAAAGGAGGAAACAGTGATGCTAATCAGGCCGGCGCACACTTCCCCCTCCAACAATAAAACAAAACAAGAGTGGAAACACGGAAAAAAGCGACAGACAACTGTGGAGGAATGGGTCTATACTGCTGCCATGGTCCTAGATTTGAACCGCATGTTATGATGATAGTTCTGAGGCAAGAGGTGTTATTCGATAAACAGAGGAAAGAGGTTATCTGTTGCTGCTTCACTGTACGTGTGTAGATTTTATTGTATTTTTAGAAGTCTGAACTATTGGAAGTTGGAGTATCTGACTTCTGAGGAGTGGTTGTATTGTGTGTTAAAATGGGCATGTTTACAATAGAGTCAGTCTGTCATTTGTATCTCAAAGTACTGTTTCCCTGAACTAAAAGGATCATCTCAATAATTCATTTCTGGTGATTATTCTTTTCTCTTTGAACAATCATTCACTTGAGTACTTTTTAATAGTAAATCTTTTGACCCCTCTGAATTTTCCCCTAACTGACATCTACTGAAGATCCTCTTATATTAGAGTCATTATTGTCTGTCCTTATTTTAAAGATGCTCCACTTTAGAGCATCAGCCAAATATGCAGATAGAAAACTTTCCCATAATTCTACAAGTTTTACTTCTAGGAACTGTTAGTGTTAGTGTGGTAAGTTCCTCCTGATAGGATGGTGACTAATTACAAACTACTTCAGTTGGAGAACATGCAGTACTGAAACATACGCAATCACTGCCGGGTGATGATGCAACACATGCCAGCTCATCAGGAAAGGTGGTACTTTAATGAATCCTAAGAGAGACCTCCCTTTGTTTTAATGTTTATATTGTAAGCATAACAATATTCACAGACGGTTAACTACAATGAGTGTACAACAGTAACGGTAAGACCTCTTACTTTGTCTCATTATTTGTGTTCATAGTTGAATCCAGTCCTTCAATAAAAGGTCAATTCTTCCTTTGAATAAATCACAATATAAAAAAGCCTTTATATGAAAAGTAACCAAAAAACAAGCAACTGTATTATTACAACAGGATTATTTTCATTTCAGTATACTGTTATTTTGAGTTCAATACAAAAGCTTCATTTATTCAATGAAAAATAAATTAAAACTGAAGACTGATGTATTTTCCCTTCAGCTATGGGGACTAGTGAAGCTTTATCTGAGAGCGTGTTGGTAAAAGGGAGGGAGGGATAGAGGGAGGGTAAGACGAAGGGAGGGAGGTCTGGGAGGCAAAGAGACTCAGAGGGGGGTGGGGATAATTGAATTATCTGCACAATGGAGTGATGGGGGGCACGTGGTGCCGCTAATGGAGGAAGAGATGTCCTTTTTAGCGAAGCTAATTGTTCAGAAAAGAGCTGAGCCTTTGTTCAGGGAGGCCCTGCTACTTTCCCAGTGCACTTACATGCACACAATTTAGTAGCGCACATGCACACACTGACACACGTACACATACACATACACATACACATACACATACACATGCACATGCACATACACATGCACATGCACATACACATACACATACACATACACATACACATGCACATGCACATACACATGCACATACACATACACATACACATACAAATACACATACACATACACATACACATACACATACACATACACATATACATACACATACACATGCACATACACACCAGCACTCTGTCTGAACAGACTTTGGAATGCAAGGCACAAGGGAAAACCATACACAAGCACTGTACACCACACACACACACACACACACACACACACACACACACACACACACACACACACACACACACACACACACACACACACACACACACACACACACACACACACACACTGGGACACACTGCTCCTGTCCCAACTAACCCTCTGATCTCAGCAGGAGTGCATCCAGCCTGTGGCACCTTCAGACAGCATCCACCACAGATAGAGCTGAGACTGAGCCACTAGACAGAGGCCACAAGGACCCTACTGTTTTACTGTTTCGCTGTCTGCTCTCTCTCTCTCTCTTCATCCCTCTATGTGTGTTTGTGCTCATCACCCGACTGTGTGTGTGCTTGAGTGTCTGTGAAAGAGTGACTGATTGATTACATGCTAAATGCTGTCTATTCACACAACGTATCTGTTGTCTGAGAAGTTTCACTCTTCGATTTCATTCCATCTAAGTCATCACTTTATATTTTATATTTGTAAATGTGGGAAAAAAAAATGTGTAGTGTTGAAACCAGAATAGTTAAAGCAATTCAAATTCCTCCAACATCAAAGAAGAAATGGCACTTGACAGGTGTATGGATTGCTCTAAATCGAATAACCTTTCAGTTAACTCTGTGAAAAGTAGCAGGTGCAACGGTTACATCTAAGGATTATAGACCGGCAGACAACACAGATGTGCCAGGGAGAGACAGAGACGGCAGGGGAGATCAGCGAGGAGAGAAAGCTGCTTCAGCTAAGGGGTGCTATACTGCAAGGCAAATGAGTGAAGCCGGCTAACTGTCAAAACCATGGCAACAGCATTTGCCAGGTGAAGAAAAGAGACACTGAAACCAAAACTTGTTTGATCTGGGACGTTTGTCCTCAAGTGTACTAGCACATACACTTGTCGGTTGTTTTATGAGACTGTAACACAATTAACAATCTCTCTGTCTAAAAGGGAAATGACAGTTTGTTTCGACAATAGTTGTTTTCTGGGCTCGTATTGTGCAAAACTTGGACACAAGCAGCTGACGTTGAGATCTCGCTGGAGATAAACTGAGTTTTTTCCCTATTTAACAATTACATTTTTTATGGGAATCATTTTCCTCATGTCACCATGTTCTTTTCATAAAAAATGTGTTTGGTTGCAGGGTCATTGTACACCCGGTTGTCTTTTGGCAATACAAATGGTCAGTGCTCTGAGAAACAGATCAGTAACTTACTGTACCGCGATACGAGAACAGAAATGTGTTCAGTGTGTTTCCTTGCAACAGGAATTTAAAGCAACAATGCTGATTGTTATCACCTCGTCAACAAACTGCCTATTCATTTATTTAAAAAAACAAACAGTATAGTAATTCAGGCTGGATCATATCACTTTTAGTATGCATTCTCAAAACTATTTGGGAAATGCCATTGAAATGCTTTTCATGCGAATTTGACACGTAAAGATTGTGAAGACAGGCCGAAGAAAACACCAATTGAGATAGACTACATTGACGCCAGCAAAGGTATTAGTCAGCAACACCATTAAACCTCTAATGGCCGCCCTTAGGCACAAAAGGACCGAGGCTGTCCTTTTAAGAACAGATACGAGGGAGTTCATTAACAGAAAACAAAAAGGTCCAGTCAGAGAGAGAGTGAGAGACTAACTGACTGACTGACTGACTGACTGACTGGGATGGAGTAAAAGGAACTGTTCCCCCGTCCATTCTTCTCCTTCCATCACCCCCTCTACTTTGCCCCTGGTGATGCAGCTCCTCTCACCGCAGAACCCACCAGCACTCTTCCCAGACGAGGCTCCTATCAGGCCTATGAAACCCGATCCGGGGCCGCTAATGGAACTGGTGAAGCACCACCGGTTTAAAAATCCATGCATGATCAATATTCCTGGCTCCCCTGCCTCCATCCACATCATCCCATTTAGAAATACATGAGTATAGTACATGCAGAAGTATCATATTGACGCTCACGGTCGGGTGCGCTGCATGAGTCACTCTAACAAGGTTGCTTATGATGAAGGTGGAGTTATGGAAATAGAGCGCTGGTGCATTTGAGAAAAAAACTATTTACCTTGCTTGATTAATGAAGCAAAGATTGAATACATTTACATTAACCTGACTCCATAATATTCCTTTAGTGTTTCTTACTGGAGCCCAGTTTTCTTAGGTTCCACTAGAAACCTGTGCAAGAATTACTATTAAAATCTGTTATTGCTGTTTCTTTTGTCATGGGAGGTGTTCCCTAATGGCAGTGGAGCCATACTGTGGCTAAAAAAGCCAAATCATTCCCTCGTCTTTGTTCTTTTCCAGTGGCAGAGCAAATTTTTGATTCAATTTCCAGTAAAGGGATGGTCATTGTTCCTGATTATTGTAGATAAGGAGGTACAAAAGTCTAAAAACAGCAATGCTAACTGGGAATCAGAACAGACAGTTTCCCTGGTTCAAACTAGATTTTCATTGATGGTCTTGGTGACAGAAGACCCAGTTTGATTGATTTTAATGTATGAATAAACCATGTACCATGTCTATGTCTTCCTTTAAAAAAAAAGAAGAAGGATTTCACACATAATATATGCATTTGCAAAGATGTATACCTATGTTAGGTTGGCTATGTAGGGGTAAAAAAAAAAAAAAGACATAGTTTGTTTTTATTGATCAGTACAAGGTGAACAGGAAATACTCTGAGGTGTTTATGAGGGTGAGTTACAAGTTATGAGGACGCCTGGAACTGCAGCGTATAGGACACAGACAGCCTGGACTCTGATTATTAGCTCATAGTCACCATTTCTTCGAATATTACTACATCGAAACTGTTACTGGTATTTATTCGGACACAGCTATTTTAAGATCTAAAACGATTACCAAAGACTTGCTTCTTGGTTCTTACTTAACTTAGGAAATAGCCTACAATAGTAGACTACTGTTCCTATAATGTTTCTAAAGACATTCACAATGATTCTGTGGTGCAAATTTGGACACAATATTTTTACTCCATGTTGTTTTTGTCCCTTATAATTTACCTGCAGCATTTCAGTAACATTTCTAGAGGGACCCACACTGTAATGGTCGTTAATGTTCATTTTTAAAAGTTGCTTTTTTGGCATAAAAGATGGTATTACTAAGTGTTTGCTGTCATGTTATGATGGTGTCCCCCCCCCCCCTATGATGTGGTTTACTGTAGTTCCAGACTGTTTAACAACTCTGACATCTCTCTTGAGTGTTTCTCATCCCTGTTAAAACGGGAGTCATTTGCGGGAACATGCAGACTCCTGACGTGAAGGGGTCTTTGGGACAAGTAGGTTCTCACAGAGATACGAGGGAGATGGTAGTAGACTACTATTAGATTGTGTGTGTGTGTGGGGGGGAGCGCGCGCGTGTAAGTGAAGGGGCGGGGTAAGCGTGTGTGTGTGTGTGTGTGGATGGGGGGTGGGGGGGTATTGTAATTGAATTGTGAATCAACTGGCAAGTCAGCCCCAAACACCGCCCCCTTCAGCTGTCGTCGCACTCCGCTCTTTGCAATGCAACGCCCATAAACCAGAGATAGAGAGGAAGGAGTGAGGGAGTGTGTGAGTGAGTAAGAAAGAACGAGGAAAAGAGGGAGTCTGTGTGTGTATGTGCCGGAGAGGGGAACAAGAGAAAGACAAGTTAAAGAGTAAAAGAAACGGAATCGGTATTTAGTGTGAGAGAGAGGCTTTACAAATCGGCCAGTTGAATTGTCCGGGGCGCCAGAGGAAGACAACATTTTCCCTTATATTGTGTTTTTGGAAGCTGTTAGAATAAAAGAGGGACGCGGCGTTATTAAGTCACACTGATCTGATGATCATGACGGCAGCTGTCGATATGAAACCGACGTTAACAATCATAAAGGCTGAAAAAATGGACGGTGAGTAATACAACTCTTCTGTAATACCTTGACAGTTAACACGAGACTAAACATGACTCCTTTCATGCTTGTGAGCTTACGGGGCTGGTGGCAGATTACACAGTGTTAATTGTCGGGAAATAGATGCGCTCTGAGGGACATAACGTCCTGAACATATTTCAGTGTGAAGATGTGTTGGTTGCTCAATATTGGACAACACGCAACAGGAAAATGCAGTCACGCCTGAGGCTATACAATCATGTAATAGGCTGTACAGTATGCCCTGTGTGTTTCTTTTCTCTTATTGAATGAATCATGCTCTTACCCGTGCCTTTATAATTCATAACATGACGTTGTCTGAAAGTTACAACACAACAGTTTACACACTTTTGGACACTTAATTATATCATACAGGCACTTAACTTATAGCAACTAAAATGTTAAGTTCATTCAAAAGATTTTTGTTTTTCAATGTTGATAGTCTGAAGTGACACTTTTAGACATGCTATGTTTTACACTGATCATGTTCTACACTAATGGCTTCTCCAGATTTGCTTTTGCACACAAGCTATCCTTAAACTGTTTTGTCACATTTTGTTTATGGACTGGTGTAACTTAACTGTGCTTTATAGGTTTGATATCTTCTATTTCTGTCCTTATGTCTTTAATCTCTCTCTGGATCTCAGTCTCCTCTCTCTTTCATCTAAGCACCCATCTCTGACTATAGTTAGTGCCATACTGGGGAGAGCCAAAGCACTCTGCCCAGCCGGCATGGGAGACAGGCAGTGGTGCCTAATCACCCCCCCTCCCCTCTCCTCTCCTACCACCAACCCCACTGTCTTCTCTCCCTCCCTCCCTCCCTCCCTTCTTTCGTCTCCCCCTCCTCTTCAGTGGTTGAAACTGACTTTCCAAAGGGAAGGAGAGGCAGGCTGAGGTGATGAATCTGCAGTGCTGAGGCTTGCCTCTCTGACCCTGCTGCCTGGAAGACTTGGCTTGCTGCAGGGGTTGTCCAGGGCAAAGGCAGGGAAGCCCACAACTGTGTGCTGTGTGTTTGGGTTTTGGGTTTAAACCTTTGTGTGGTTTCACTTCTCATTTTGTGTGACTGTATTTTTAAACAGAAACATGGCAGACATGGTGGCGTGTTTGGATCATTTGCATTTAGCAGCTTTTTACATTAACTAATCCCCTGTGCTTTTGCAGCTCAGGTGGTGTTTGTAAGGTAGTAAGCAGCACTGATGCATCATGGAAATTTGATACTAATTGCAAGTGTTGACCCACAAGGAGCTGTGACTCACCACATTAACCACCTTCTCCTCACTGTCAATACCTGCAGAGTGTACACCCTCACACACACATCTCACAGACTCACATTTAAAGTGCTGACGGCTGCAGTTAAGTTGCCAAAGCGTAGCGCTATCTTGCAAAACCATTTCGCAATGCTCACTCCCGCTTGCACTCAACTTGGGTGCACCCGGGTCAAGCTGAGTCTGCCAAGGAGCAGTTCACAAATTGAGACAAGCACATCTTTTCTCCACCTCTCTCTCTCTCTCGCACACACAGACACACACACTCATTGTTCTTGTTCACTCCTTGGTATTATCATGCTTACAAGATAAACATGCTACTAATGTTCTCACTGTTCCTGATTCCAAAAAAGACAAAACATTGATGCTTTCAACCTACAATGTATGTTGATTGGTCCCCCAGCAGAGTACCATGTATATATATTATTTTTTTAAACTTTATTTTTAAAATGTTCTTGAACACCTGCAACCACATGCTATACATACATACATGCAAAACACACTGAAGTGGTTTCCAGCCCACCTTACTATATTGTTTGTTTTCATTTGTGATGAAAGTGTAGCCAGTGTCAGCTTACTCATGGCCTGTCCTCTCTCTCTCTCTCTCTCTCTCTCTCTCTCTCTCTCTCTCTCTCTCTCTCTCTCTCTCTCTCTCTCTCTCTCTCTCTCTCTCTCTCTCTCTCTCTCTCTCTCTCTCTCTCTCTCTCTCTCTCTCTCTCTTTCTCTCTCTTTCTGTCTCTCTCTCCCAGCAGAGGTAATTCCTTATAAAAGGTTCACACACTTCCGAGGTCAGAGGTGCACCCAAACAAGCCTTCTAACGTTCCACCAAGCTTTTTATCTTTCTGTTCAGTGTTAAAGTAGTCAAATCCTCATATAGAACACTTACTTCAATGTAATCATGGCCGCTTATTATTGAGAGCATCATATAGTCATAATGAAAGTGTCAGCCCTGCAGATTACTCAGTATGGAAGGTGTTGGATTTGAAACAACTATCATTAAAGGTTATCTAAGTATAGGTTCAAAACTTAATACCAGAAAGTTGTCAACCGTTTACAGTATAAAGAGTTGTCTGTTTCAGACTTCAGTGACTCGTCCCTCTTTTACTTTCCTTCACTGTTCGTCGGGGTTCAGTGACTGACAGGAATGTTTGTGAGCATGCCCTGCTGGGTGGCATGCATGGAGGCATAGAAGGAGCAAGAGGGGGAGTCTCACTTTTATCTGATCAAAACACTGCTGTTTGTTATAGCTGGCGTTCCTGATGATTTTTGTTGAGAGCCCTTATATGGCATCTTGTTCCACCCCTGCTGCGTATGCACACAAGCACACACAGGCCATACCACACGGATGACAAAGGCATCAGTGACTTATCTCTCCTGGGGTGCCTCCCATGTCGGTACGGTGGGGAGAGGGTTAGTTTCTGTCAGAGCAGTCTTACATAAGCTTCAGATTTTTTTTTTTTTTTTTGCTTCGGTGTGTTTGTGTCAGCACTCCTTCAGTAGTGCAGTGTAATATATGCCAATGTTTGAGTGTGCATTGCTGCCTGGCAGCTGTGCAAACACTGTTTGGGTGATCCAGGCTTCTCTTGATGTGGTCTGTCAATGAATCGGGCCAAACGGAGCAAACAGGCCCATTTTTCATCTGATGTGCGCCATGTCAAACGGAGGGCGATATGGTTTGCCGGATCAAAACCTGATTAGTGAGCCCAGTGTTCAGTGCATCACCCATATTTCATTAGGTAGTGTTTGACCAGGCCATGTTTGTGCCTAGAGGGCAACAGATACCAGCGTCCTCAATAAGCCTCCCTGTGCTGGTCAGGCTTGTCAACAGACTGGGTGAGTAGTAGTAGTAAAGTGGCTGTCTGTGAATTTCCACAATGACCCTGTCTTTGTTTCTCTCTGGCACTGCTCATTGATGCCACTGTGTTACATCAAATGGGTTATCCCCCCCATTCAGTCAGCATTTCATTCATTGCTTTTTCCTTCAGCCAGTCATTCGCAATCTTGCCCATGTAAACATAAAACTATTATAGTGCGTAGGTCCTATCTTGGCGCTTCCCTGGTGACTACACGCCTTAATCTTTGCTTATAAAGCTTAGTCATAAAGTAAGGCGTGTTAGCAGCAGATACAGCAGTCTGCTAAATAGTAAGCATATGGGCCACAGAGAGGGGAGAGAGAGAGGGAAAGAGAAACAGAGAGAGAGAGACCTTCCCAAGGTGTGGCTGATTTGATGGTAGTAAATAGTCTTCGCTAAAAAATAAAGAGATTCAAATGATTAGAAAGTCCCTCACAGCAATCAGTCTTCAACAGCTTCTCATTTTACTCACACTCCGCGAAAAAGCCAACAACCAAAACAAAGGAAAATATGTTCCTTGGCGGGAGAAATAAAGCATTAACAAGCTTCTTTTGTAACAGACAACTCTTTTCAATCATTCACCCACCCACTCACCCAATTCACCCTCCAGTGTTCCTCCCACTCCTTTCCCTTTCTTCCCCTGCTTCTATTTCTCTCTGCTGGCCACATGAGTTTCTCTCATGTCACCTTGATGTGGTGTATAGTGCATTCCTTATGTTCGCACGTTGTCCCATCCCCACTCATTCCTTACTTGTAATCCCTGAGTCATGGCACTAGACGCCTGCTGCACCACACGCCACTGGCTGTCCCACGGTGCGTCTGTTTGGCTCGCTTACTGGTTTATGCTGCCACATGCCTCTCTCCTTCCTACATAACCAGTCAGACTGTGAACTCCTAACTGGCCTGACGCTGCCCCAGAATGGCTCCACAACCACCCACCCACGTATCTCCACATCAAACTTTTTAGGTCCTCTCGCTCTGTAGCTGTTTTCTATTTTATGGTTCCACATTTAGGAGCCGTGTTTCCTATAATGGAATGGAAAGTGGGCTAGTTTAGAAACATGCCTGCTTTGAGAATCAGTCCACCGTCCCGCAAGGCAGCAGGTTTGTTTCACTCACTGATGTTCATCTGTCCACAACGAGGCCGTGTCACTCATTCTGTTCAGTGTATGTTCCAGATTTTCTTCCCCTGTTTTCTCTTTTGTCTGCCTTTTTTCTGCACGCCACCTGTTTTTGAAGTCAGTAAGCATTGCGTGCTGCTTTTGTAATCAGGTGAACAAATGGGGGACAGGCACAGATTTTTATGTGTATCAGACCTAAAGTGTCAAATTTTGTATTGATTGATTGGCCTGCTGATCCAAAGACTGATAAAAAAAGGGTTTGTTTGAAGAGGTGGCAGACTCTGCTGTGTAGGTGCGACTCTGAGGCTCTAATGATGAGTTTTGACCTCAGTGACGCAGTCAGATGGGAGGCACATGTGTTCTGGCAGCCATGGAGGAGGTCGAGCAATGGGAAGTTTTTCGGCTGCCGTTGGGGTTGTTGCTATGAGAGTAAAAGCAGCTGGATTCCTTAACTTTGTCTGCCTGACCTCCCTCGTGTCTGCACTTTTTACATATTGAAATGAGTCGCTTTTACTGACTACATCTGGTGTAGGCCCACACATCCACAACATAATGAGAACTTGACAGTATTTGCTTACAGAAATGTCATTGTGTTGGTGGAAAATTAACTTTGGGCTTCACATAAATACTCATTAGAGATGCTCTGTTTGCTGGCTAAAACATGCATTTGTTTTATTTGTACTTGCATGGTAACAGGGTCAAAGTTTGAGTCATCGAGCAGGAATTGTACAAGATATGGTCATTGCTTTCATCATGATAAGTCACAATGTCAAATGAAGCAGCACGATATTCCCTGAAGTCCAGTCATTCTTTGATGGAGTGAGTCACAGTCTCTGCGTGCTTGTGTGTGTAAAAGAGAGAGAGAGCCAGCGAGAGAGAGATCTAGAGAACACACCATGAGCATGAGTTTACACATCTGCAATCATACGCGCATGTTGTGGAAATTACTTCCATCTCTTATTGCAAAACACTGAGTTGTAACTTTCCAGCTATCAAACTGTGGTTTACATCTTTTCATCAGCACAGTCAGCCAAAACTGAGGTGTTTCACACTGTCATGAAAAATAACACACATATCTTAAATAAGATAAAGAAAGAGAGATGTGGCCAGATGTTTGATGTTTTATACTCCTATTAGCCATGGAGCCTACACTGAGCTTAAAATAGAAGGGTAATTCATCATCTTGAGCTGAAACCATTTTGCCACTTAGACCACAAGTCATTTTTTGGTCACATTAGAGGAAAACAAGAAAGCTGTGAGAAGCACATTAGCGATTGTAAAACAGAGGTGGAATGTGAGGCTCGCAACATGAAAACACTGAGGTCTGGGGGGAATTTATTTATCAAGTATCCATCTGTCGCCCATAGCTCGCCTTCAAACAAGCAACAAGTTTCTTATACATGTATGATGTATAATTAGACCCAGCCATTACAAGACGTACATGCATGTGAGTACTGTATGTGTACAAAAGCACGGTCGAGTGGCTGTGTGTGAATATGTGGCTGTATAGTGTCCCACATAATTCACACTTATATCAGGAACCTGGTTGTGGTATTTATCAGTTTGGACTAAGAAATGGGGCAGGCCTCATGTTTTGTGGAAAAAATGCAATACACAGAGTAAACTGTTTGTCAGATATGTCGTGTGTTTGGTTTAATGCCTAAACAGTTCCTCCAGAGCATCCCCTGTCTGTTTACAACAGGGATGGAGCCTGGGAGTACAGCGAGCCTGGATACAGCGAGGATAACACCACCTGCACCCTCCAATACAGTAGTCTATGTCAGTTCTAGTTTTCCTGCCACAGTGTTAGGGAATATGCCTTGAACTGATGTATGAATCAAGGCTTTTGGATTAAGTAGTGCTTTTATTATAAATATTTAACATACAAGGAGGTCCTAAAAAACCTTAAAGTTGTGTGAAATTTGTCAGATCTTTGCTGCTGGTATATAATGTTAGTGCATATTGAGTTTTAGCTTTAAAAAAAACAAAAATATTGGTCTGCTTTCTCCAAGTAATAGAGAACTTGAAGATTGTGAAATGGGCTGTTGTGAAAAGTACATTATCGTTGCTCAACCTTTTGATACTTGAAGCATACCTAAAAGCAAGTCTTTTTCACACTGCTGAAGATCACAGAGCAACAAACTCTGTAGGCAGTTAAACAAGCAATAAGCAGCCAAATCCTGCTGAAAGTGCTTTGTCTCTGTTTCCCATCGTTCCCCTGGAAAATGAAAGCATTTCCATCAAGCTTTCAGCTGAAATATGTCTAGCGTCTGTTGGCGGTGGCGCGGATCATTTAAAACTCAGAGGTAATGTCATATCAAGCGCTCAGACTTTAGCATAAACAGTAGAGTTAATGCACTTTCACATCATAAGCTAATATGATTTCAGAAATGGAGGGAGTGGAAGAAAGAAAGACAGCAAGACAGCTATGGGGTATTTGTCTCACTTATTGTCTGCTTCAGTAGCCGGTGTGTCTGTGGTGGTGATGATCCTGGACAACTCTAGTTTCATGGTCAAAGACAGATGTCAGCAGTAGTGGCCTTGTCCTGTACAGCTGCTTTACAACACCACAGGCTTGTGCTGCAAGAGGGCAGCCAGAAGGCAGTGGTGGTGGCCTAAGAATAAAACTAGTGTTTCAGCACCGTTGTTCGTGAGGGTGGGATGGTCCTGGTTTGTGTGTTGGATCTGTCTAGGTTAACACTGTCCTGCTTTTGGAGCAGGCATGGTCTAGGTCTGGTCTGGCTTCATCACTTTGGCTTAAGCTAGCCTTACACTTCTATTCCTGGTTCTTGGCATTGAGATGGAAATCTAAACAGCAAAGCGGCTGACTGAACAAGCAGCCCTCTCAAAACTAGACTGCCACCCCGTCCTCCTCCTCTTACTCCACTGCAGCCCTCAGCCACCACTTTATCACCCTGTGGCGCTGAATGGGCCCCCTTCATGTTGGTCGGGTTTATGACCCTGCGTTCTCAGACCAGGGGTCCAGATACGGATCTCCATCAAAGGCTCTCTCTCAGATACCACTGTCACCTCTGGTCTGCTGTGTGTAGACTGGTCTGCCTTAAAGAGCCAATTATAAGTCCTTGGCAAGTAGCCAGTACCTCTGCTCCTTTCCCCTGCACTTTGTCGTGACCCCGCTCATATGTACCTGCATGTAGGGAAATTCAGGAAGGCCTTAGTGGTGGTTCTGAAATGTTTGACCCTCACCTGAACCCACAGTTCACCTCACTTCCCACAGGAAGTGGTAACTTAGCCACAGGAAATGGACTCTTGAACTGATTTTGAGAAATCCCACCATACGCTTCACCACAGAGGGGCATAGGCAGGCATACATACCCCTTTCAGATGTTGTCCTCATTTTTTTTCACAGCCCACTCCTCACACCAACACACACCCACTGATTGAATAAACTCTATAGGGCTATTTATAGCTCAATCGCATGATAGAAAGCATATTGTCCCTTATTTGTTGGGTCTGGTTGCCTGCTCTGCTCGTTTCATTGCATCATTCTGAGTGGAGGCAGGAGTCCAGGCTTTATGAATGAACCAAGTCTCTGCCAGAGGCTGGGAGATGGCACTGATCCCACTGTGATGTCACTCCAGAGACAAGGAGAAGAGAGGGAGCTTTATGAGACCTCACATTCATTCATCTGTCTCTTTCCCTCTCTGTGTGCCCACCCCCGGTTCTCTTGTCCTGTGATGGGCTCATATTACAGGCTAGTGACTCATCCCCCCTACTCAGTTACCCCTCACCCCCCTGAGATGCTCCCTCGCTATCTTCTCCAGCCCTGTCCTGCCCTACCCAGCCCTTCCTGTTCCAGTCCCATGGATTTTGGCTCCAGCCACAAGAAATCCCAATTTCACGCCCATGCTCTGGTGCACAGGCAAAGAAGTTTGCTAATTTAGTTCATGTGTGTGTATGTTTATATGCGTGTCAGTTTAACAACCTGAGGTGTCGAATACAACCTTCCTCTAAAGCTGGGTTGGGGCCTGGTCACAAGGGCAGGGCAGTAAAGGTGCACAGTCTGTCAGTTAGAATCCCCTGAGGGAAACATATCATCGTCGCACTCAGCACTCTGTCCATTACTCATATCATGGCAAGAGGGGAGTGGCAAATCAATACCTTTTTACTGTACATCCAGACTAAACATCAGTCTCACCTCATCAGTGATTCTTAAAATGATTCATCATTAGCAGAAATTGGATTTTATTTCATAATTTTCTCTGCAGACATTCTTTTTTACTCCCAAGTCTTGTTAGTGAAATGCGAATGCCATAATATTGCATGAGATTTACACCCGCTCCCACATTTCGTGAACTAAGTGGATGGGACTCATTTTGTGGACAGACCCACACTAATGTGGAAAGTGATGACTTGTGGATGCTCTAACTCTCAGTACATACTGACCATTCTGTTTCTAATGGGACTCGCAGGCATTGAAATCCTATCAGGACTTCATCATTTACTCAAGATTGTCTGGATCCTCGCTCCCCTCTCTCACTAATGGATGCACACTGTACATTAGCTCTGCCGCAGATAACTTTCTTATAGATCATTCACCATGGAGACTGTTCTATTATCAGTGCACATTTAGGTTTTGTGTTTGTCTTCCAGCGGTTCTGGGTCTGGTGTGCCACGTTTTTTAAGATTGAAATTCAAATTCAGTCTACAAAATCCCAACAAAGCAAACATACATACATTACTTACTATCGAGAAAGCGAAAGGATACATTTGTCTTTCTAGAAACTGTCACCTAACAGTTCAAACTTGTGCTTTGAAATACTTCTTGACAGTAAACAAAAGGCCACTTCAAACTCATTTTAAACAAGTGATTTAAAATAATACCAAAAGAAATCACACAAATTGCAGTTTGCATTTTAATTTGCTCTATAATCATGGTTCACATATTTCTGTCAGTAGAGTGGCTAATGGTAGTTCTCATGCACTTTGCTGTTGAATGTCTTTGATGGAGGATTTAGTGCTAAAGTGGGTTCAAGACTGTGTGGGCAAGTACAGGCTGGGTTGATAAAAGTGATGGGGAGGGAGGGGTGTAAACGGTTCGAAAGTGCAGCCAAACTCCACTCCATCCAGCTTAAATAAACTGCCACATTTCGCTTTTGCCTTCACATCAAAGCGCAGACTGTCTGAGCCCCAGTCCCATCTCAGTTTTCAGCCGTTTGCAACATGTACGTTTTTGCACTACCAACGCATCTTAAAAGACAGAATGAGCTCAGTAGAGACCCGGACAACCTTGCTGTCGGGGGTAACTCGTACACAAAGGCAGCTTGCTCAAGTCTTTATTTTCACTGTGAAACTGCATCGTTCACATCGATATGTGACCTGTGTCTGACAGTGCTCAAACTGAGGTCTTATGTGGGACTGTAAAACTGTTTATTTTCAGCTCCTCTACCTTGCTTTTACTCCTGACTGGAATGAATAACTTTGTGTTTGTTCACCAGTGTAACTGACAGTAATATATTATTACAGGCCCAATTGAATCACAGCAAGAAGCAAAGAGCTCTTGTCTGTCCTCTGCCTTGGGTCTGTTGTAGGGCTTTTTTTTTCTTTAGAGAGAGAGAGAGAGAAAAAGAAGGGGGGAAAAAAAGTCAAAAGACTGAAAAAAGAAAATGGGAGACCTAATTTTACAAACAGCCAGACAGACATTGGTTACATGGGCGAAGGAGGGACAGCTGCTGTGCATTCCAGACGAGGTCGAGACGTCAGTGAGTGGTGAAAACAAGCATGAACTGTATGTTGCCCCAGTGTACTGCTGGCAGATAAAACCACCAGCCAGTGGAGATGCCAGAACATCTGGGTTCGAATGGCGAATGGCGGTGCTGTGAGAGAGAGGGGGTGACACAACTTTTCCCCACCATTAGTTTGCCTTCTAGCCGAGCCTCCTGTGATCTGGTTTTTAACGATTTTAATTGACACGCAATCAGGACAGACAGGAAAAATTAACTGAAAACAAATACATGCTGTAAATATTCAAAAGCTGTTTTAAATGCATGATTTATAACCTGCTGAGCCCGCAATATATCCTGTTGTGGTCTATGAAAACTGTATGTAATGACGTTTACCCCCCAGGCTGATGGGACAAGATAATATCTTTATGTCATACTGCAGATTCTAACAAATCACCATATATGTCTGTCTTTGTTGTGTAGGCGCTTTGTGGGCACTTTGCAGATTGAATGATGAAGACATGCCAGTTAATTGGTACTCTAGAGACTTTTTGTGTCTATTTACAAGTCATTTGTTGAGTCTTGGCCCGATTAGTTTTTAGCAGTCTATTCTAGTAGTAGTGGCCTGGGGGTCTTTCCCCTTCTTCCCACATCATCTCCCCTCCTTTGTCCCCTTATCCCACACTTCTGTAGCCTGGTCAGCCTAATTAGATGAGTGCGAGTCATCAGGCACTGTTTAAAGCCATCAAAGGGAGTTCTGTTCCCCACTGGATGCCCACTGGCTGTGAGTAGAGAACAGTAAGTCTAGTGTGTGGCTGAGACCCTCGAGACAGCCCACCCCCAGCTCTCCTAGCCACCCGCTAGCAGCCATGGTGACATCATCACCTCATCCCTCGACCCTTGACCTCTCTCAGTGTTTGACCCCATGCTTGGTCCAGCGACAGTAGGCCCACTGTGTAGGGGCAACACGGTAGGAGGGCTAGAAGGGGTCATGGTGTCACTGATGGGCACCAGGCGCTGCACTCCCACCCAGGAGGTGCAGGTCGGAGAGAGATGGTGTTTGCAGAATTAGCAAATAAACGTGTGTGTTTAGTTTAATGCAAAGTGCTAGATGAGTGGGATTTGCCGTAGCAGCCTGCCAGAAATACCAGAAACTGTAGACTATTGTGAGAAAATGTTGCATGACATTTTCTGAACTGGTCTTAGTCATCTACATCCAATGGAGTGGCGGCTCTTGTTTAAATAGATTGGACCTAATATGGAGACAGTGTCTGTCTAGACGGGATGCAATTGTTGAGCAGTGTTGTTAATCATGGTCAGATACAACTGTGTTGATTTTGTTTGAATATGTAAGTGTGTGTGTTTTTGTGTGTGTGTGTGTGTGTTGAATTGAATCATACAAGTCTCTTTCCCGCATTCTCTCTGTCTCAACTAAATTTCAATGGTATGAAATAAAATACCTGATGTATTGCCATAGCTTGGGTTGTCAATAATAATTAAAGCGGTATATGATGTTAACATATAAATAATTATAATCCCACGTTATATAGATAACGCTATAGTTCAAAATAATATCATAAATCATTGTTCTTTGTCATTTGTGATATACAGATCCGGAGTGTGGAGATGTCCCCCTACTAACTCCTGGAAGTAAAGAGATGATGTCCCAGGCCCTGAAGGCCACATTCAGTGGCTTCACCAAGGAGCAACAGCGGCTGGGTATTCCCAAAGGTAAAACTGCCAGCTGCTTGTACTCTCATTAGTCTCTGTTAACATTTTCATTGAGGAAAATTACGCACATCTTCTCAGTAAAGCATGAGCACTCAAAACCAACTCAACTTGTCACATGTGACATATTCATCAGAAGACATTTCTTAGAAGGATTCACTGAAAAACCAGGAGACACCCAGTTATTTTAGTGGCCTTACTGTTATTTTAGTAACCTTACATTACATACATTTCAGTCTAGGCAGACTTACTGACTGCAACATCATCAGAATGTAGATGCAAAATCATACAGTAAAATAATGAGTTAGCTTCCCGAATAGAGGCTGACCGCAGAGCCTCTTCATGCTGTTTGGAAACAGCAGGGTTCTTAGTATCTGTCTATGTAATCATACTATATCTGCAAACTATGGTTTTGGCTTGTCATTACCACTGATGTTCACATCAATTGCTGCTTGGTCGAATAGTTAGGGGCAGGTATATTAACCACAAAAGAGCGGTGAAACTTGACAGCATAACCAAAGATTCCGATTTTCTCACAGTGAAAACAAAGCTAATACATAATGTGTTGCAGTTGATAGTACCACAACCAGAAAAAAGGAAATGTATTCTGTATTGTCACAAGTTGACATGAATGCTTGAATAAAAGTATGTGTAGTATATGCGGAATATAAATATAAATATATTTTTAAAAAGTATAAAAAAAGCACCTTTTATACTACTAAGTTACTTTAAATAAAATAATTGGTATACAATTGTGATTCTCTCTTCAGATCCCAGACAGTGGACGGAAAACAATGTCGCTGAGTGGCTAACATGGACAGTGAACGAGTTCAGTCTGAAGAATGTTGACTTTGACAAATTCTGCATGAACGGAGCCAGCCTGTGTGCGATGGGGAAGGAGCGCTTCCTGGACTTAGCACCTGACTTTGTGGGTGACATCCTCTGGGAACATTTAGAAATGCTTCAAAAAGGTAAGCCCACATTGACATATATATTTTCTGATTATAATGCATTAATAAGATGGGTTGCAGTACAGACTCTTTTTTTCTCTTTTTCTTTCTCACTTACTATATGTGAGAATAACCCACACCACACAGGGTGATATCACCACTTGCACCAATTTAGGACTGTGTAGGCATTCACTATAGTAACAGGAGTCAAACAGGAAGACGCAATTTAGCTCAGGCCATTAATTTTTGATAATGCTGGATGCAGTTACATGATACATGAAATCAATGGAGTGGTCACTGATGCTCGTTCTCTATCTATTTTTCATGAAGAGGATACAAAGCATTACCCCATCAATGGACTGACCTCCAACTTCCAGGAATCCCGTTATACCTCAGACTACTTTGTCAGTAAGTACTCATCACACTTATTGTCAATCACTGCATAATGGCACATGCTTAGAATATGTATGAATGATTTAGAGTTATGAATAAAAGAGAATTTAATGTTAGAAAAATTGATTATTTCTTATTGCACATGATCAAATTATTTTTTGGGTGTGGATAACCCAAAAATATAACCAGTACAGCTTTGCAGCTATAGGTAAATATTGGTCTTAACTCATAAGAAAAAAATATTGCATCAGGATTTGGCAAGTTTGATGCATGTTTAATCAGTAATCTTGTCTAAAATGTACAAGATTCATCTAATGCACTCAAGACTTCTCACTCAGTGGGTAGCAGTTCAACACAAGACAGCTGATGACTCTCCTAAGATAGATCTACCTCCGCTGTTTTGTGCCTGAATTTCCTGCCCTGCCCTCTATCTACACATATTCCCTTTGTTTCTCCAGGCTATGGTGTTGAGCATGCTCAGTGTGTCCCTCCTTCTGAATACTCAGAGCCCGGCTTCATCACGGAGTCCTACCAGACGCTTCATCCCATCAGCTCAGAGGAATTGCTGACGCTCAAATACGAGAGTGAATACCCTGCTGTCATCCTACGGGACACACCCCTCAACCCTCTGCAGGGGGACTACTTCTCTGTCAAGCAGGAGGTGGTATCCCCCGACAACATGTGTGTGGGACGCCTCAGCAGAGGTGAGAGGTCATACATTAGCTATGAGGAACAGATTTGAGTACTGTAGCATGGAGAGAGAGAGAGAGAGCAGTGACTTTCTGTTGCACTTAACAGTTTGGATTGAGTGCTTGATAAATGTGTCTGTGTGTGTGTGTGCGTGTGAATGTTAAGTGTTTCTGTGGGTGAGTGTGTGCGTGTGATTGTGCTGAAGCTACCAGAATCTTGTCATGCCACATCAGTGTGTATGTATTAGAAGAGAAGAAAAACAGGGCGTCTGGTAGGTTTGTGGTTCAAACAAACCCGCCTCATATACTCTAACGGGGTTTGGAAAAAAAAAAAAAAAACCTCTATTGTTTTTGTCAGAGTGATACACGAACAAAGCCGCAACAAATTCTCTTCTTGCTGCCTGTCCTTTATGTAAAATAGTTCAAGTGGTGTAACCTTCAAGAATTTTTTTTTTTTTTCTCGTTTGTCTTGGCCTCTTTTCCTCGACTCAACCTTATACTTCTGGGTAAGGAGATAGAGGTGTCATCCTCAGCTAGCGAGCGTGGGGTTTTCTCACGAAGTCGTTTGCTTTTCTGTATGCGCAGGCTTGTTTTCTCTCCCAGTGATAGTTTACAGAGGAATTAGCAGCATGGTTTACATTTATAGCCATAAAGCTAGGATTTTCTTCTCACAAATCCCCAGCTGCATAAATGAATAGCATGTGCCATGTACACTATACAAGCCTCCCTCCAGTGCTTTAGGCATTTGCCTGCAAGGTATGAGGTCCAATCCTCATGCCTCACACATACCGAGGCTTTTCAGCATTGCATTGTGCTCTCCCATCATGGGAAAGTATTTCGTAGCACAACTGATATCCACATGTGGCTTCAATTTCAGCAGTTGAAGATTTCAGCATCAGTCGAGGCGCTGCATTATCTGTCATTTGTTAATGACTCACCATTGAAAGGCTCCTCTTATCTTTCCCAAGGCCAAAAATAGCAAGGCAATTTGTGTGATTGTCTTCAATTTAAAATCAAATCCAAATGGTGGTTATACGAGTGAAATTAGGTGTGAAATAGGGAGAAACATGGCACCATAGAGAACAACGGAACATAGTGAGAAGGAGCTACTCTCCAAGGTGTTTTTAATGTCACTTTCAGAAATGATCAGCAGCTATAAAAAAAAAACCCATACCAATTTAAATTCTTATGCATTCAAGTGTATTTATTTAAAGAATAGTTACACGTCCATTCTTTAAAACAAATTCAGGCTTTATGACATTTTTAACTGTGATGTGCTTTTAAATTTACAAATTACATTTTGCAGCTTTGTAACAATTTGATTTCTCTCTTTTTGGAATGAATGACTCATTGTTCTTAAAGCATCTTTTGAACTTATAACCATAAACTCGATCTATTAACTTATGCATTTCTTTTTGTGCATTTGCCCTTTCCACTCTTCCTCTCAGGTAAACTCGGTGGCCAGGACTCCTTCGAGAGCATTGAGAGCTTTGAGAGCTGTGACCGACTGACCCAGTCATGGAGCAGCCAGTCTTCATTCAGCAGCCTGCAGCGGGTACCTTCATATGACAGTTTTGACTCAGAAGACTACCCCACCGCTTTGCATGGCCACAAGCCCAAAGGCACCTTCAAAGACTATGTGAGGGAGCGCTCAGACCTCAGCAAGGATAAACCCGTCATCCCAGCAGCGGCACTGGCAGGATACACAGGTAAGATGTCGAGAGATCTTTATACATCATACATACAATACCAAGGCCCACATACTGGTACACCTAAAAGAAATAAGGACATTTGTTTTTGGTGTCACACAAATGTAACAAGATGTAGAACTATGTTAAACTACACATACTTTATGCCAACAAGCCTGCTTCTAAATAAACTGCACTAGTGGCAAATAAAAAGGAAACTGTTTCAAAAGACTTGATGGAGAGTAAGCTCCGACATGATGGAGGTTTAAGCTTTTCATTTAAAGCATTATGTTTGTGTTTTGGTTCATGTTTTGTTTTTCTAGCTTCAAAAGAAACCGTGTTCTGACATTCACCTTTTAAAAAAAAAAAAAAAAAAAAAAGAAGATATATCAAGACGATACAAAAAAAAGAGCCACATACTTCGTCACGTATTTTCACAGAATGTATCGTAAGAACAGATTGATGTTGGGTCAAATCAAATTTTTCCAATACTGTGAACATCACAAACAAAATTGAATTTCCAAATATAGCAGAAGTCTCAGCAGTGGATGTCTCCAAAGCAAATAAAAGCCGAATTATTGGTCGCATTGCTAATTTTTTATTGTAATTTGCGTGCAAGTCCCAATCAAGATGCATAATACAACCACTTCTATAAGGAATAAAATTCAGCGCAACTGTAACACACTTGTTGCTGCTCTGCAAAAGCCCCAGATATGAGGGTGCCTTAATGCACTGCTTTTAGACCAAAAGAAAAAAAAACACCTTTTTACCCAAGCCACACGAGTCATACATTACAGGAAACAAAATAGATTTTGCTCGTACCCTGTTCTTTTTCTTCAGTTTTCTCTCTTTCTCTCTCTCTCTCTCTCTCTCTCTCTCTTTTCTTACTCTCCTTTTGTTCTGTCTTCACTTCTCATCTACCTCCTTGTTATCTGCAGCCCGCATCTCAACCTATTTTTTTCCAGGTCGTCCTAGCAACGCTGGTGAAACATAGAAATTATGCCTGCCCCTGCACATAACACCAGAGTGAAATTATCTCTTCATCTCATGAGGCATCTTCATACTTGAACATGCTCAAAGGAGCTGGTTTATGTGTGTTCTCCAAGTTGAATAAGATGTGGAGATATATACGCATGCTCCTCTAAAAGCAAATGCACTATTTTTGAGTCTGTCATGGTTTATGCTCTTGAAATAGGTACATGAAAAAAAAAAGTGTTGCTACATTTAACAGTTTACCAGGATGTCTTCTAAATGTTGCATCTATAATTACACAAAAGTAGGAAACACATAAATAACTTCAAAGCATTTCTGAAACTGTTAAACACACATCCCAATGTTAATGAACCTTTCACACATATGGATGGTACTTTCTAAATCATGCATTGCATAAGAAAATAAATATGAAGTGTAAGTTGAGCCATTTGAAAACTGGATTATGAAGAGATTTAAACACAGATAGAGAGTAGACGCTGAATCGCGCCAAACAGTTTGGGACTTTCTCAGCTGTGTTTAAATGATAATCACAAGACTGAGAGATTGCCAGCATTGGAGAAAGGGGAAATCCAGGCGAATTCTCAACGTCACTAACAATGCATACATCAGATCTCAATGGACTGTCCCAAAGTTGGTATGCACAAGTTAATTGGTCATCTGTATGGTTATTAGTTCAAAAGACGCTCATAGAACAATGAGTCATTCATTCGTAATGATGTTGGAAAGATGTTGTAATGTACATATAATCAAATAATGAAGAGTCTAAGAGTCTAAAAGCCCCTCTAGTGATCATTAGAAGCAGCGACGCTCCCCAACACACTCAAATGTAGAAGATAATGTATCATCCACACACACACACACACACACACACACACACACACACACACACACACACACACACACGCTATGGTTCTATCGTCCTTGATGAAGTTTCCTTTGACAGAAATCTTGGTGTGTTATATCAAATTTTGAACTTAACCATGTGGAAATATCTTATTCCACCACTTTTGGAAATGCACATTCCTTACATTCTGACTCCATTTACCACTTCAATCCGACATCTGACGTATCAGTTATTATGTCAGGATAGATGACTCCAAAGAGCTCATGTGTGAAAAGCCTGGTGAGTGTTTCCAGCTTAATGCATAGTAATGTATTCTCACCGAGGGGGAATGTGCTTCCTCTGAGCTTTTACACAATCAGAAAGTGAAAGATGCTTTTCTGAAAGAGAAAAATGTCAGGCAGTCTACTCTTATCCTGGCTGTTACTAAGAGCAGTGTAAGGAGGCTGTAGGCCTCTCAAAGATGGAAGTATTTTATGTATAAGTACCATGTTTGTGTGCCTGTGTGTGTGTGTTTGTATGTGTGTGTGTGTGGTTGAAGAAATAAAGGAACAAAAGGGAGAACAAGAGAAAAAAACAACCTAAAAAAAAAAGAAATCAAACCTTAAAATAAAAAAATAAAAAACAACTTTTGTAAAAATCCAAATTGACGTTTGACGACAGCATGACAGCTTGCTCTGCTCAACTTCCTGTCCCAGTCACAGGGTGACAGGTGACACTTGTAGCGAGGACAGGGAGCCTGATAAGGCTGCAGAGAGATAAGTGAGGCTCTATTTGTCATATACGTGGTTTCCTGTGACAATTCACCCTGTGTACCTCAGCCTACAGTAACACCAGGCAGCCTTACAACATGGTGAAGCCTCAGTCTGTATCATAATGCTTTGCCCTCTATTTCCTAGTCTCACAAGTACAAAAATACAAATGAATCATTATCAGGTTCTTTATTAAGTGAAAATATTAGTTTTAAATGTAAGAATCACAATTCATATAGTTTTGTGTTTAAGATAAGATCCTATATTAGTTTGGGCTGTACCCTAACCCTCACTTTAGCTCTATATATGCTCAAGATTAATTTAGCGGTCCAAGGGTCAGAGACTTAACGCTGCTGTGAATGTGACCCACCACCCCATTCACCATTTTGGCACACTGTATGCTTATTCAATGAGGCCCATTGTGCATGGAGACTCGTAACATATTTTTGGAAACTTTTATTTTTTTTTATAAAGGGGTGCCTACATTCTGGCGTGAGAGCACAGGGGGCTGGGTGCAGACGTTTGGAATGCGAGTCAAAGTTCTGTGTCTGAAAGAGACCCAGTGTTGCAGCCCTGTATTTTCCAAAAAGTCGGGGTGGCTGTTGTCAGGCACCTTTTCCAATCCTAACCCGGAGTAAAGAGTGCCTCAGAAATGCAATTTCAAGAGTACAACCCACGTGTCTGTTTCCCTTAAAGCTTTTGTTTGTGTTGTATAAGGGTACATTTGGTTTTCTGAGGCACTCGACCGAGGTGACTTTTTGCTTAGCTTCAGTTTTGCTGAGGCGGTATGCTGCATAGGCAGGTGTGATTTCAACATGCGAGCCTCAAAGTGGGTGGGTTAGTGCATATGCTGAAAAACCACAAGATCAAAGTGTGCTGCAGTGAATCTAGCTCAGAAACAAAACCAGCCTTTTTTGGTGTTGTTCTACTCCCCCTCTTTTTAACACGAGTTGTAAAAACACTTAAGTTCTGTTTTAACTACTCATTATATTACTCTTTATTTATCAATTAATGCATTCCACCATATTATTATAGATCACTTAACAACCCCTCTCACTCTCACACAGACAGACACACAGTCTGTATTCAAGTCCTAAAGATGTTTCTGAAGTCTAAAGGCAGCCCCTCTTATTTTTAACTAGTGATTTCATCAGTGTGGAACTCATACAGACACAGACTCTAGATTCACATACTGCACAGGGCAACTGGCAGACAAGGGAATACATGATGAATGGGACTGTTGTATTGAGGAGGACATTTGGTTCCACTGCTGTACTTCAGTCTGACCCAGATTAGAAGGTTTACTTTGTCTCTTCTCAGACCTAAATGAATAATTGGCATGAATATGTAATGCTTTTATACATAGCTGAAGTATAAAGGAGTATATTCCTCCTTTTGTCTTGGGTTGTACTTTTTTTTTTTTTCAAATAGCTTCCACCTCCTCTTCATCTTTGCAGCACATTAGCAGAGATTCTGCATGACTCTAATGTGCCTCACTGCTCTTATCTTTGTAATGCACATACTTCATACCACTCCTTGAACCTCTTAAGTTGCATTTAACTTTAACATATATGAGATAAAAATGCAATATTATATATAATAGTATTTTTCAGCTGTCAACAAGTAATAAGACTGCAGAACTTGAGAGCACTCGCTGAATCTGGATGTCTAGCAAAGTGTGATCTTAAAGTCACACTTTGCTAATAAATCCTCACAAAGCGTCTACACCAACAACAATGTGTTTCCTCAAGTCTCAATAGCCGTTCTTAAAAAGCGCTCCGTCTCTTTCTCTTTCTCTCTCTCTTTCTCTTTCTCTCTCTCTTCCATCTGGTCTACAGGCAGTGGCCCCATCCAGCTGTGGCAGTTTCTCCTGGAGCTGCTGACCGACAAGTCTTGCCAGTCCTTCATCAGCTGGACAGGCGACGGCTGGGAGTTCAAGCTTTCTGACCCAGATGAGGTGAGAGGTTGTGACCCCCTCTGGTCACCGGCACATGTGATGGGAGGTCCTAAGCGGTTAGCCAGATGAACAAGATGTCTTCGTTCTTTGTAAACAGTTTGCATGCCTTCCTTGGCTCAATTATTATTATTAGTATTATTATTAGCATTTTCTGTGGAAAGGCTAGAAGTGTACCGCTTTATTTCAAAATAACTTCAATATACCAAAAGCCAAAGTAGTGTTCTTGGATGTTAAAACATCTCTGAATTGTTTTGCCAGCATGTATTGATGTAAATAAATATGTTAAATTAGGTGACCAGATTAAATTAAAAAGCAAGATTTTAAAGTGGTTGGTTAATTAGTTGTATGTAGTTTTTTCAGTGGTTAATGGCTCATAGTAACCATCTCATTCCCTGTGTTGTTACAGGTTGCTCGGAGGTGGGGAAAGAGGAAAAACAAGCCCAAGATGAACTACGAGAAGCTGAGCCGTGGCCTGCGCTACTACTATGACAAGAACATCATCCACAAGACATCAGGGAAACGCTACGTCTACCGCTTTGTCTGTGACTTAAAAAGCCTGCTGGGGTACACTCCTGAGGAGCTGCATGCAATGTTGGACGTAAAGCCCGATACGGACGAGTGAAAGCAAAGATTAAAAAAAGAAGGTGAAGACAAAACTTAAGAAGCGACATGGACTGGGGCTCATAAAGTGGTCTTAACTGTTCGATAGAGTCTGTATACCATTTTTTTGGGGACCAAAAATGTTTTAATGACTAACTGTGGTCTTTGTCATCTTTGAAGCTCTTGTCTCCCAGACCATGTTTTAAAAGAAGGCACAAGCCAAAAAAGCCTGTATTCATACCCTGTTGCATTTGAGATGTGTGTGTGCGCATGTGTGTGTGAGCGTGCGCGCCTGTGTGTGTGTGTGTGAGCCTACGTATGTGTGATATATACCGGTATTATTTAGCGGCTCGAGGCAGATGGAGTGCTATCAGGTAGAGTTCAGGTTCCGTTCTGCCTAAGCAGCACAGCGGCGAGACGGGAGGAGGCAGAAAGTCAAGAGAGGGAAAGAGAAGAATCAAATGATTAATGTCATTGTTGGGGAAAATGGAGAGTGGGTGGAAAGTTCCCTCTAAGAAAATGGTTGCCAAAAGTAAAAAAACCGAACCGAGGAAGGTATAATGTCATATTTACATACTGTACATGCTCACTGTTTCTCTTTTGCAAGGAAAGAGTTTTCAGCTTTGACCAAAAAGCGTCATTTATAGTCTGTTGTTTGAGGAGCGTATGCTTGTGCCAGTATTATATTATTGATGTTGAAAACACCCAATGTAAACCTACCAGGCATATATTGGAAAAGAAAGAGTATTTTTCTTATGTTGTCAATGAAGGTATTACAGTGGAACCAAACATTAGATGCCAAGTTTAATTGCTCTGTTCTCAAGAAGCCTTAAACTGAAATGTACTGATTCGTTATCAGACAACACTAGAGACTCTGGCCCTGTGCTTTTTAGGGCGTGAGGACCCGGTGAGATCACTCATACCAAGAGTGTCTGATAGACAGACAACTGAAAGTAGCCGTTGCTTTTGAAACTGATGCTTTCACCTTTACGTACATGTTTGCCACCGTGTTAGACACACACATATTGTGACTGAAACTTATGCATTTTTTTTGCATATACCACCAGTATTAGCAAACTGTAGACAATCTTTGTGGGGAAATTCAGGAGTCCTTGGTGGGAGTTGTTTAATGTGCAGATTAGAAGTATAATTTGTCAATTCACTGTCCACGTTAGCGTTGCTTTAGAAGTGTTTGAATAGTCCTCTGTCTGTCTGTCTGTCTGTACAATAAAATCACAAGTGAAGTAGTTGAGGAAGGGATTTTTAAAAAGTCCTAAGAATGTCAGTGTTTTTTTCTTTTTTCATCATGCAGTAAACAGTGGATGCAGTATTTTGTGAAGGTACAGTGCACGAAAAAGGGAAAGGCGATATAAAAAAATGTTGACGTCAGAGAGAATCAGGAGCTGTATGTGATAGATGGAGGTCATTGAAAGGAAAAATGTGGATGCTGCAGGTAAAGATCGCTTGTGAGGTCTGACAGAGAGTGACTGACTTGGAGGTTAGCATTACATGTGTTGAGTACTGAGGACTCTTAGATGATACCATCACAAATGGAGACCTATTAAGACTAGTGGTAGACATTTAATATTTACATTCCAGTGTTACTTATCTATATTAGGCTCATAGTAAGTAACCCATGTATGATTCCACTCATATATGTGCAGTTTGCTCTGAATACATGCTTTAAGATTCACTGGTTTCATATGAGCAAATTGGCAGCAGTTTCCTCTCAACAGTGGGAACAGTGTCTGTACACTGGCCTTATGGGAAATGCCAAAGTCGAATATCATCTTAGGATACAATGTTATTGTTTACAGTGGCTGAATGTTACCCATATGGATGAAAATAGCTTTTGAGATGTCTATTTGTACAGATTGTATTTCATAATGCTTTATTGAGACCCAGATTACACAAATAAGCAAGAGACAAAGCAGGAATAATAACCAAAACCCATGTGAGGTCTTTGGCCACGGTGCTTTGTGTATCGTCCACAATGTTGGAAGACAGGGACCAGAATTCTCTCACATTCTTTAGAAAGTGTTGACTTTTCTTTTATCTTTTGTTAATATGTTGGAAAGCACACAGCTTTAGGACAAAGAGAAACGCCTTTCGCTGATAGGGGTTTCCCACTGATTGCGTAAAAGAGATGCTGTGTATGTTCATGATGTGAAATCGGTAAGAACCTCGTCCATCATCATCATCATCATCATCTTAGCAGTGACTCACAAATTCTCACCTATGCTTTTCATCCAACACAGATAATTGGATCTCCAACTCCAACAAATTTGGTCATAAGCTGCACTGTACTTTCATTCTTTTTCTGCACATTGATGTCAAGGTTTCAAAACACTGTTGTTGTTTTTTTTTTTTTTTTGTATTGTTCAGGTTCTTTTTTTTCTGATGTCAGTGTTTTATGTAAGAGAGAGCTTTACAGATTTAAAAAAAAACAAACATGTGTAATGGTTCAATATGGAAAAAAAAGTTTTTGTTTTCAACACAAAGTCAGACAGTTGTTTAGTGTGGTTGGCTTCAAAAAGATTAATGTGCAAAGAGTTAGCATACTGTTACCTAAAATGTTAATATTTTGAAAATTATTTTGTCTATCATTAAATGTCACAGATTACAATCTACTGCAGGAGTTGTATAAAGAAATTCTGTTGGGTAATACAGTACATACCAATAGTGGCATATGCATATCTCAGAATGGATTCAGAAGGAAAAACATTTTTGTTTTCATGTTTTTTGTATATTTTATAGTGTCTCTGTATTTTTGTTATGAGATCATTTTTATTGTATTTAGTTCACAAACATTTGAATATTTTTCAATAATTTATATTTTATAAAAGACAAGAGACGCAGACAGCTGGTGCTTTCATGGGGATTTAAAAGGTAGCGCAGGACAAAATAATGTAGCGATTATTTTTGTTTTGTTTTTGTTTTTGTTTGTTGTTGTTTTTTTTATTCTTTTTTTTTACATAGAAAATAGACCTGTCTGCTAGAGAAAAAAGGCTGATGCTGGCCCATCAATGATTTCTGCTGGAAAGGTTTTATAAACTGTAGCTTCTATTTCTAAAATGTACTTAATGTACTTCAAAATGTTATAAAATATATGTGAACAAAGATTTCATAATTGTGTGTGTCGTTACTGCTTTGAGAGAATATGAATCTCATTAAGAGATGTTAAGAACCATCCACAGTGTGCAGTAAATATTAAAGCTAGATGGATTAAATGATTGGTTCTAACTCAAAGTGGCACAAGCTGTGTCAGATTGTTCATACAAATCTGCCCTTTGTTCTAATCAACACACTCTGGTTCTTCAAAGGAGGCCTAGGTTCCCTTTGAAATGCAAGCGGGCCATGGTGTGTCCCAGTTTAACGAGTGTGTCCCACGCGCACTGATGAGGTGACGTCAAAACAGAACCAGCACACTGGGGCCCATTCATGTGCTTGTAACCCCGGGCTCATATAAATTCCACTGTAGATAGAAAACATACAGGGCCGTGGCCTGTTGCCCCAAACAGCACAGCTGTTTGGCCCCGGTGCAGCGGTCTAGCAATAAGGCCAAAATACAAGTCCAGGTCCAGGCTGATTTTCAATTTGAGAAAAAGTCATCCTGCATGTAAAAACCAAATAGGATGCACATCAGAGTATGTTATGGAAAGACACTGTTTTAGGAAGTTGGGACAAATTAACATGACAAACGTAATTATTGTACAGAAATGTAAAGATGACAATGATGTTGATCAAGTAAGACACATGCTGGGTAAATTAATTGAATGTTCTGCACATACATGAATGATTCAGATACTTCAGCCCACAGCTAACAACACAATAGAGCTGTCTTCTGTCAAAATCAAACCCACCACATACTCCTGTTGGACCTGTTGGTGGTGTTCTTGGCAGAGTGCAGGCTGAGGTTACCCAGGTGGTTCTTCTCCTGTTCCACCTCCCTCGATCTGACTGGGCTGATGATCCAGACCAGACGTGACCGCCAGGCAGGTTTTTAAATACTTGCCCCGGACAGTGCACATTCCAACAGACTTGGAACAGAATCCAAACAATTATGATACCACTCATACCTGCTTATTTCACATCCAAACCCAGACACACAGCTGGCTCATACAGACATATTTTACCCATTTATTTCCCCTTTCTCTCTTTCACTCTGTGCCCTCTTTCAAAGACAGCTTCCACTGATCTAAAGCAACATTTTCAAGTGAAAGACAGCGAGAGAAAGACACATAAAGAAAAGAGGAAGTCTGTGCTGAAAAGTGAGAACTGTCACGCATGACAGTCTCAGAAAGTTGTCTTGATGATTTCTGCCTCTCACGACAAAAAGTATCACCTCCTGTCGTCAGCAGCTTACAGCTCTCTTGACACTGGAGTGCAGCTCGTTTGTCAGATTTCAAACCTAAATATTTATCTAAAGGGTCTTACCATGCTACATCTGCCTCATGCATGTAGTCTTAACATGACATGAAAAAGACAGAGAGGGAGGTTAAATGATGCATCGGTGTTGCCATGAAATTGGGAAATATTTGGAGTAACCATAGTAGGAACACTATTCCAATAAAAACTTAAATCTCTAAAGAAGATTTATGAGGTGAAATAAATAACTTACTGTAACTATTCTCTAGATTTATCTTATCAGTGTATGAAGGGATGTTTATTTCCTAGTACAGGATTTGGTACATGAAGGTGATAGTGATGAAATGATGATAGTGGTCTGTCAGTCTGCACCTGGTCTATTTGAGTTGTAGCACAACCCATTAAAACATTAACACTGCAATGTGGCATATATATATATATATATATATATATATATATATATATAAGTACTGCAACATGACTCATGGCTATATTCACCCTAGATCCATATCATTAAAGAGATCAGGGGTTAGTATGTTGTGTCTACTTCTTAAAATACCACTATACTGCTGCGGGTTGCTTTACAAAGAATCGGAGGCACTTTTTAGACATTGATGGGTCAAATAGTAGTTGTCTATTTGGAGAGCAAAATAACTTTGAGTTTTGAGTCCATGCAACATGTATTTTAGGTTATTACTGTGTGGGAGGGAAAAATATGAGACGAGGGAATGGAAACTGATTTACAGATGATTGACCACTGCAGCGGAGCAAACTCTTTCTGTGACTGAAGGTCTGCGATAAGCACTAGTTATTAATTTCCTTTTATTGAGATGATGGTACTATGTTACACCAGTAAAATATTTCTAGGTCAGTAGCAGAGCTTTCTGATATGCTTTACTGCTTTCAAGAAATGCACACAACACGTACCCTCCCTTAATTGCCTTAATTAGTAGCATAACATTCAAATGAAATAATAGGCAGCACTGTGGTTGAGCCAAATTACAAAACCAGTCATGGCGAATACTAAATACTAAATACTAAATTGAAAACATGCGGCAGCTAGCAACACTAAGTTTTGTGGTCCTGACAGTAATTTGCAGTAGATTTAGAAAATGTGTCCCTTTATCTCTTAAACCAGTCACACTCATCAGGGGTGGTGAATACTACCAGAGGAAAACTGCTTTTGTGGTGAAACTAATGTGTATGTGCACCATAAATCCCCACAGAAAGTTACATAAATCTCCATATGAGAATGTTACAGTACTACATGTGTATGTCATCGAAAGGAATTATAAAGATCAGTGCAGCAGAACTGGTATTTTCATCACACTGAAGTAAAACTTGACCCCCCCCCCCCCCCTTGGCTCAAAAAGGAAATGTTGTATTAGTATATTTGAGTCATATATGTCATTACTGCAAAATCCCTGTCAGCTCTTAGCGTTAGCCACGACGATGCTTATATATCTACAGTCTTCAGATTTAAGACCTAATAGACCTTCTGCTATGATAAGTAAGAAACACAACTATATCTATCCTCAATGCCTTAAATTAGCTTCTTCTCCATTGAAAGATAATCCCTGTGACGCACAAGAGACCAGCTCAGTGGTTCCATTACGCAGAGAAGTTGTGAAATATGACCAATGTGTCCCTGAGGGCCCCCATGGCCAAACTTAAGACACAGTTGCCTGGGGATATATCCATCCCATGTCCTATTGTCCTTCATGGTTGGATTGACTTAGGCCAGTATGTCCAGGGATTACCATAAACAGCGTGTCCTCCCAAATATGACCCTTCTCATGGATTCTAGAGAAGCAACCAGAGAGTTAAGTATTGATAAAGGTGAACAATTTGCCTACTGATCTATTGCCAACCCCAGGACTGGACACATCACAATGTATTTTTAATATTATAGCCAAATAATGCACCATATACACAGATTGGAAAACCAATGAATCAAACTGGACTGCTGCATCAAGAAGTGGTCAAGCTTTTTTCTCAGTCTCAAATATTACCTGCTTTGGAAAATCTATATCTGGTATCGACACTCTATAAACACAGCTGCATCTTTAATTCCCCACATGTCCAAAAATCAGTTCCAGTGTTCTCTGTGCATGCCGGGTTTGTTTATTTCACATCAAAACACAGCCAGCAAAACTTTACTGCAAAGCGTGTTTAACTGTTAAAGATTAAATGTTGATGCAGAATTTATCACTGGTTGATTAGCAACACCCGTGGTTAGCGACGGTAACAGGAAGTGGAGGTTAACACTACAGCAAACAACTCATTCAGTCGCTACTCTGTCAGAAACACAATAGAAGAGAAGTGCAGCCAAACAAACATTTTACCTAGCTGGTGAGTTGGAGGTCATCATGACTGAGGCTTGTGGCTTCTTGTAACATTACTTCCTTTTTAAAATGAAAAATGATCAGCTGACAAACATACATGGTCATTAACAAATATGCTGCTTTTCTTGTAACTTATTGACTGTGTTTTGCGAGTTGAACATCATTAATTTAAAGCAGCAGCAGTACGTGGAGAATGTTGGGTGTGAAGAAACTTAATATAGCTCTGATATGAGGGTGATAGGAGGAACTGTGAAAAGCAAAGCTGTTATCAATTAGATACAATTAAAGACAGTAGAGTGTCCTTCATGCATATGAGGGCAATTTGAATCCAGTGTGGGAATGATGGACTCCAGACTTACTCCTAACTAAAGAATGTTTCGGCTATTGCTGAAAATATGCGAATCAAAAATAGTCTTTAAAACAGGATTTGATTCATTACATTTTGTGGATTTTCTATCTTTAAACACCCCCAACAATGAAAATGTTTAACCATGTTTAACATATCCATGTGGTGTTTAATGTGCTACAAGACAGGCACGAAATAAATGTAAGCAGTCGATGCCATGGCTGAGCATTTCCGCTCAGGCAGGATACCCGTATATGTAACTAATCTAAGGAAACACTCATTTATAAGCAAAGATAATTATATATAGAGTCTACCACCTTCAGGTTTTCCATGACAGCTAATTCTGATCAGCATGGAAAATTAGTGAGTTGAAAAAGAGTTCAGCATAATGGCGTTTACAATCAGTTCCTCACCTCCTAGTGAAGGCTCAGTTCCGTTTGGATCAGATCCATTTTGACTGGTCTGGTTGCGTTAGCTTTTAGCCGCCCTGCTCACCCCTCCTCTGCGTCTATGCACACATCTTCTACTAGCCTCTGAGGCATCGTAGTTTGCTACGCCATTCTGCTGTTGCAGGGCGTTGTGTCTTCAGGTGCTGCAGTCCACTGAGGGCCACTCTAAGCTTCGGTGGAAGTGAGGTGGATGACTTGTTTATAATGTTTAGAAGTCCCTAATATTCTTTACATCATAACTGAGAGCCTGCTGTGCACAATCAGGAATATATATTGGCATATTCATAGGGAGAAGGAGTACATGACATTTCAAGGATTTAAAAATGGTAATTATACTTTTTGCAGACACATTCTTTTTCAAAACACAGTATTTTTTATAAGTCATAATACATGTCTGGAGAGGATCTTTAAGAAATTGCAAATGGTTCGTATCGTCTTATGCTTGTAATTTTATCTTCTTTGTAAACCCAATACAAACTAACCATGATGGAGACAATTTCACAAACTGACAATGGCTGTCTGAGATTTTTCTTTCCTAGCTATATAACCTATGGTCTCAGGGTTTGTCACACACTCTAAACCTCTCCTGTTCCTCCCCTCCTCACTTTCATTGTATTGTTATGGCTGAGATGTGTTGAACCGCATGTCTTGGCGTGTGTGGTGACTGTATTATCCAGGCTTATGAAGGGCAGATCCAGGCCATCCCCTGCTTTGGCTGGTAATTTGCATTTTTATTGCCGTTGTCGCATTCTCAGTTAATACACCATTGACTCCCAGAGCCACCCCTGGACCTAACGGCATCACCTCGCTATCCCACATGAAATGAGAGTGTCTGCCGGCCTCCGGATCTGCATTGGCTGAAGCTCAGGTACCGGTCGACCTGGCATTCTGGGACGGAAATGGAGTGTCCTCTCATGTTAATGTGGACTTTCCATTAGGAAAGATGATTGATTTGTGCTGTGCTGTTGCTGTGAATAGGCAATAGACTGGCACAATAAAAGAGTGAGATTTGCTTTGTGTGCAGGTGAGGCTGTATGTGAACTAGAGTGTGACTGAATCAAGGAGCTGATGATGGGAGGAGAGGAGAGGTGAGAGGAGAGGGGGAGTTTGGTGATGGAGACGAAGAGAGATGAAAGATGGAATGAAAGGTTGAAAATAGTGAAGGTGGAGGGGTGGGGATGGGGGGGCGAGGCATGGGTACAGTGGGGGGAGATGGCAAAGGTGTGGAAGCTCTCAACTGCATTCTTCTCCATACTAGATGAAATAAGACAGCAGAAAAGAAAAGGGGTTTATAGTCAACTTTTTTTCTTTTCTTACAAAAGATTATTCTTATTTTCCTATTGTGAGGCAATTGAATCACTAACCTCTTAAAGACCATTCTATTTGAAATGTAGGAGGTTATATGCATAGCTGGGACATTCACAAGCTTTAAAGTGCATGTACAAGCATTAGGGTAGAGAGAGAGAGAGAGGGAGGGGGAGTTCAGCTGGATTAAAACAGGTTTTGGTCACTGTCCAGTTGAACAAGCAAATGTTTTCGCTTTTCTTTTACTGTGAGTCGACTGGGATTCAGCAACTTTCCCAGGACATCTGCTCCCAACGCCCACGCTTGAATCTTCATCCAATAGGAGTGCTTTTTTCACCCCTAAGACCAGCAGTTGCTGTTTAGCGATTGGCTGCCCGGGCCAGGGCCCAGAAAGGGAAGGCTGAACCCTGAGAATTTTCCGAAACATTTTCTTCTCTGTCTTGGCTTTCGCCAACATCTGCTTCCAATCAACGTTAGTGAAAAGACCGCTTCTCTTTCTCCCTGCTGTCTGGGTTACACACACACACACACACACACACACACACACACACACACACACACACACACACACACACACACACACACACACACACACACACACACACACACACACACACACCTTTTTCATAGAGCTCTCTTGTTGTAAGCATCTTTGTGAGCAACATTAAAAATATATTTCTAAAGATATTTTACAGACTTTATTGAAGTGCTTTTCTAAATGTTGTCTTTGTAGAATGATTTTTAATAGGTGACAGACTTACACACAGTTATAAATATCTGACTGCAAACAATGATACATCATTATTCATGAATCAGTCTGACTAAACTGAATGGGAGCCAGAAGATCAGAAACTGGTAAACAGAAAAGTATTTTCACAGGAACACACACATTAACCATCTCTGTGACTTCTGCCCTCAACACTTCACAAACCCTTTTCAAGAGAAAAGAGTACTAAAGATGAACTATCTTGACCACAAGCATCAAGTTTCTGCTGTTCTTTCTGACTATCTTTCTGTCTTGCTTTGTTTCCTTCCTTCCTTCACAGCTCTGCCCTCCTGTGTGGCCATTACTGTTGCTGCTATTGCGTGACTTTCAGCTTACAACAAGTCAACAAACTCTAGAAAACCCAGCTTATTATAGCAGGTACTTTCCACAGATATTCAGAAATAAGCACGGTGATTCACTGTAGCCAAAGAGAAACACAATGTAAGCAGCAGTTACTCCAGTTCTTAGCAATAGCTCACTATTATCAGTAAGACTTGGCTGTGTTGTTTCTGCCAGCAAACTGCTTAATAGGCTTTGGCCCCCACAGCTAAACAATCATGGGAGAAATAACTTGAAGGTTATGAGGTTGGTCAAGTGAAATGTTGAAGTTATTACTAACAGTTTTGTGCTGCAGCTGGAACAAACTGTAGAGGCTCCCCCAACAAATCTAAACATTTCTCACAGGCAACAATAATGAAAAAGTAAAGTGAAATGAAATACTACTGAGCTTCCAAGATATTTTGAATAACACAATACCCATAACAGCCATCATTCTGGTGTTGAAAACCACATTTTAGACCTGTTGTTAATGATCCAACAGTGTCCTCCAGAGTAGATAAAGATATTACTGGTGGCTGCCTGGTTTTGAGCTTCCTCCCCATTGACCTTTGACCCTTAACACCAATGGTTTTGTGGTCCTGCTCCTGCTGTGTAAGGCCTGATTTACAGCGCAGTAGTGCTGCCTGGTCTTCAGGAGTAATCCAGGGTCAGACCGAGCTAATAAATCTATAGTGTGCCATTCAAGGAGAGGGTCAGACGTACCTTAAGATTGCCGCACAGGATTTACGGAAAGTGCATTTTATTTCCTTCATCATTTCTTTCATTCTTTGTCTTTGTTTGTTTGTTTCTCTCACTTTGTTTTTGGCTTTTAACATTTTTCATGACGTCTCGGGTTATCTGCACCAGCTCGTCATATTACATCGTCATGGTGATAGATTTCTGTGCCATTAAATGTTCAGAATATATGCATGTAACAAAACAATGGAGGTGACCTTTGGGGTTACACTACAACTTTTATAAAGCACAACATAATCAATAACAAATACAAGCAAAATCAGCAAAGCATTCACAGAAATGAAATGCTAGTCAAAACTAACAACATAATTGTGTAAGGAGAGATCTCATGTCCCAGCTGACTGCTCTCTCTCTCTCTCTAAAGAATTGCATATAATCATACCAATTACACATCATATTTTCACTCAGTAACTCACTTACAATCACAATTGACCATTCCAGCCTTTTTGCAAGTGATTACAGAAAGACTGAAAAGGTTAAAGATGGAGGAAACAGGGATACAAAAGAATAAATGGGTAAAGTGAAAAGCCTGAGAACATGTGTGTGTGTGTGTGTGTGTGTGTGGGGGGGGGGGGGTATCAGTGAATGTTATCAGATGTGAATCAACTGCCCAGACCACACTCTACACCTGCATCTGTTGTATGTTTGCATGTTGTTGAAGTAAAGATGTATAATCATTATCTTACACTGTGTTTGGAAATATGCACTTTTATATACATTTTTTTGTTTATTTCCTTTCAAGCATCTTTCACTCTGGGCTCAGCCATTTTTTGTAGTTGCACCAAGGTAGATGTAAAACTCTTTGCTCTTTATGTGGATCTTTTGGTACTCTCAGTGGCTCTGCCCCTTTTCCCCTTCCAGCGTGTGCATGCTGCTCACTGCAGGTTGCTCTCTCACTGCAGTCTGCATGACACTTGTCCGACTTAACGCTCTGTCTCGGTCGCTTCTTTGACGCGGCTAGACGAGCCCTGCACATCAAACACAAAAACACAGGGAAATGAAATGTGATCTGTACAAACATTGCTAAGTAAGATGTACAGCGGATAAAGGAGGAGGCTGTGAAAAGCTCAGCAAATCTCAACACCTGTTTGCAGTGACTCATTAAAACTGGCCAGCGATGTGCCTCATGACATGTTGGATACTCTGCTTTGGCTTACCTTAAGGAACAGATGACTCAGTAATCTTTCCATACAGATCAGCTCAATATTTTACAACATCAATTTGAATGGTATCAAAGGTTGGATTAAGAGAATAATAGTTTAGGTTATGAGCAGAATTCCCCAGTTGTCATGTCAACTCTTCCTTACTAGAAAGACTAAAGAGAGCTACTAAGTATTTTGTCCAGAGTCCAGCCCCTTCTGCAAAGCCTACACTGAGTGAAGTAAGCTGTTTCAACCTTTGGCACATCAGAGGTTAAAGTTTGGTGGGAAAGGACAGAAACACCCAGGGTTTGTGCGAAGGCATATGTATACAACGCGGATGAACTATTCTTGTTGCAATAACACAGTGAATACATTTCGCTCGGTCTTGAGGCCATGAGCTATAACAGCATCGAGTAGAGGAAGGGAGGAGAAGTGAGAAGGGCAGCTCCCCTGGCACTCGGGGAGAAGGCCACTGAGACCAGAGGAGTCGTCAGAGAAGTGGAGCGGTCAACAGGGGGTATCTTAAAAAAACAATATGTGCATAAAACAAAGTTCAACGATCTCTAGTCACTGCACAAGAGTTCTTGAGGCTTTGTTTATATCTGTAGTAAAGAGTCTTACATTACATTTCAGTGAATGATTTGGAACTATTACAAAACCACAATAAACGACTAAAAGTTAATGTTACACTTTGACTACACCTCAGTCATACATTCATTTTGATGCTGAAGAGTTCCAGCACCTGGGATGAAGTGTAGCAGGTGTGTCACAGAGATGTTTACCTGTGCTGCATCATGGTCGGCACCCCAACCCCAAATGCCAACTCCTATCTTAACTGCCATCCTAAACCGTATCAGACTGTGGAAAGACACGGTTCAGTGATATCACGTCAGTCACCAGGGCTAAAAAAATTCATGTCTCCGGAAATGTTTTTGTGTTTGGCAACTGAAGGGGACTAAAGAGGTCTGGAGGACAAAAGTAACCAGTCTGTGATTGTACATAGAGAGCTCCTGGGAATCATGAGTAAAAAGGCATGAAGGCTGAATTTATCTTGGAAAAAGCCAGAGTACAGTTTTTATCTGTGACTTTAATTTTAAGGTCACACATAGAGATTTAATTACATGAAAGGTCTCTCATTGTTTTATGAAATAATGTTGTAGCAGAGTTGCTACCACAGCGGGTTTCCCCCAGGAGAGAACATGAACAGACCGGTGTCGTTTAGACCTTTATTCGTGGAGCTCCCATGCCCGGCTGACAACCCAAACTTAACACACAAAAACTTTGCACTCTCCTTTTAGTAAACTCTGCACCTCCACTTTCCCACACAGTCCATCCGCTCCTGCAGAGACAACGAGAGGTTGATAAGTTAACTCACCCCAGCTGAGCTCATCAACTCACCTGGTGCTGCTCCAGCTGATCCAGCTCTCCCAGCCTCTGTCTCCTACAGCTGACTGCTCAAGCCACGCCCACCTCCACAAATATGTTGCTCAAAAACTGTGTTCACTACAAAACCTCAAAATAACCTTCCCATCACATCATGTGTTAGTTATTATGTAGCTGACTATCCATCACCAATGCTTTTAGCCACTTGCACCCTTACTGTTGTTTTTATTAATTTTAGGGACACAATTATAACACATGTAGAATGACACTCTTACAACATTCTCATATAATTCACTTTTATTGCAAAACATGAAACCTGTGCTCCATGTGTATGTTATTAAATGTTATGAGTAAAAACTGTTTTTCTTTATTTAACTGCATGTCCAGTAATGTTCTCCTGCTGTGTAAACTGGAAGTGTTTTAAGTCTTCTTGAGTGTGTTTATGCTCAACACACTGTGTTACATTTCAAAAGTAAACCCACCCCTCCTCTCTTAAAAAAAAAAAGACATAAAATGAGCAAATTTGTCTGCAGGTATAATGTAAGCTGTATCAGCATAATATATTATTTAATCATAACCACGGCACTACTTCATCACCATATTTTTAAATTAGCGGTGAATATCCTGGAAGCCCATAGAGTCAATAACAGCTCACCTATATTGACATAAAGTGGCGTAAAAAACTTGCTGCGGTTGCTATGTAATCATGTGTTTACTGTGACTGTGCAACAGTGATAGTTTTTTCCACAATAAAACAATCTGTGTGATCACATCCCCTTTTTTCTCACAGTGTGAGAGAGAATAAAGTCATATGATGATGTGCCAAGAAGCTCTTGCTCACATAACCACAAACCATTCCCCCAATGCCCCACCCCACATACAAATACACACACACACACACACACACACACACACACACACACACACACAATCTGCTTACGCTGCCTCCCCCCAGACTCTGACAGTGCACGTACCTCACAAGATCCAAGATACTTGGAGGGAAGAAAAAACAACTTTGAAAAAAAGAAGAAGGGTTTCTCCTGGCTGTCTTCCCCAACTTCTTTGTCTCAGTCAGTATAAACAGGGCTCTCCTGGCTGACTCATAGCTCTTGAAAAGCAGACACAGGGTGGTCTGGTGCCAACTAGCCACCACTTCACTAAGACAATGAGACATAAATATGACAAGAGAAAAAAAATATAATGCCAAGTTTAGCATGAGGCAGTAGAAGGGGGTGGAAGGGGAAGCATGGAGTGGAGAGGGAGGGGAGGATAGTGGCTTTCACACGCTGCGGAGGAGACGAGCGCTCCTCAGGTCACAGAGTTTCCCATACAAAGATCTGCTCCCTCGCATATGGACACTGAATCAGTGCAAAAGGTTGGCCGGAGTAGTATAAAAACTCTCAGCTATGAGAGGGGTGTGCATGTGAACATACGTAACACTGATGATTTATGCCTCTTTGTGTATTTTGTGAAAAATCATTGCGCTTGAAACTTCAGAGGAGTTTTCCTCGGCTTGATGTGCTCTGCTCACATGAAAACATTGTGACAGAGGAGGTGTAAGCGGTGGAATAAGCCCCATTCCCATGGCAAGCATTGCTTGTGGAGACATGCGAGGATCTTAAAATGAAAATGCTCTCTAAGCCTAGATGATGGTCTGTGATCTCCCTCTATTTCTCTCTTTCCTCATATTTTGGCAGTCTTATCCTCTGTAGTGGTGTGAAGTTGTTTTATCTGTGCATGTGTGAGTGTGCACGCGTGTTTGGCTTGTTTTAGGATTTGACACTACGCAGATCCTCCTGCTCTTTATCAGTTTAACACACAGGGACTGGACAGAGATTACTCACCAAGCCACCATACAGGCCTACTTGTTCCAAATGGACATTGTGTAATCTGTAATACTCTGATTTTAGCCATGCAGCTGTATAAGAGTCATTACCCTTATATGGCTATCATAGTAATGATTCTAACAGTTGCTTGTTGCAAAAGCAGTAACAAAAAAAGGGGGGGGGGGACAAAACAAGATAAAAAAAACCCCAGTAGTGAAAAGTAATAAAAAAAACAAACAGAAATCAGAGATTCAAAGCTGGAAAACAACTGAAAAAATAATGTCAATCAATAGCCCTCTCGTGTCTGTTTCTGGCAAACCAAACAGATGTTTATACAGATCTTTTTAAGTGGCAACAAGAAGTCACGACTCACTGGCGCATTTCAACCTCACTGACTCCCACTGCAACATGTGTGGCACTTTCTGTTTGGTCTGAGGCAAGGTGAAACAACATGGCAAAGAAAACACTCGTGAAGCAAGCTCTCTTTAACAAGCTTGGCCTGGGCTGGCTGGTGCTGTGACTGGAGGTTGTAGTGATAGGTTTGGAGCCTGGGACGACTGCCTGAGCACGCTCAGTGGGACACCCTCCCAAGCTTTTCCCACATCACTGGGGGCCCGGGGGCCGAGGGCTGAGGCAAGAGGTGCTCCGCAGCAATCTTCTGGGCTGTGGCTGGGAAAGGCTACGGCCCACTGTTCTCACCATCTCCCCCTGTAGTCACTACCCCAGCAGAGTGAGAGAGGGCGAGAGAGAGAGAGAGAGATGGACAGAGAGAGGAAGAATACCCGAGGCCAATGTGTGGTCAGGGAATCTGCCCTGAGTACTGAGTCACAGGACAGCTGATGTGTGGTGAGAGGGGACTCGCTGTCAGGTGATAACAGATTGTTACAAAGCAGAGCAGAGAAACTGGCAAAAAGGGACACTGGTCTGGAGAGAGTTTAAAGTTTATTGTGATGTTGGAAAGATAACAGCTTAACTAGGTTAACATCAGTGTTTTCCGTATGTGCACGTTGTGTTTGTATCTGTTTGTATCTGTTCCCATATCCAAAACTAAACTGCAGCCATCCTTTTCATGTGACTCATCAGACAACTGCATAACATTAACAACTCAGTGTGCCTACGCAACATGTGGACCACATGGTT